>NW_020955658.1:98185-220767 GCF_003031625.1 Empidonax traillii | reverse complement strand
GACTACTGGAGCTATTCAGTAGCTTCCATACCAAGAGGAGACTAAAACAAGCTGGTTTGTGAAAAGCACAGCTAGAGTCTCTGCATCAACGCCCACCAAATCTGCCGTGACAAGAAATCCCAGAGCTCAAGCATTAGCAGTGCTCTGGTGACAAGAAGTGACCAGATGTGGAACACAGGGAGTGCTACAGAAAGTTGACAGAGCATCCCAAAAGTCACAACCACTCTGCAGAAGGAACTTGCAGCTCTTCACCACCAGTGGTTCTGTCTACTCTGACAGTCAGGAGTGCATGGATCACACAGCAATTTCTTGTTTCAGCAGAAGTCTTTTCACACACAATGGAGGTTATTATTAACAGTTTCCAAAAACAGAACTCCTCTTGATACAGGAAAATGAGCTACTTGTGTGTGTGTGATACAAAATGTGAGTTAAAGTACATCACTGACAGAGAAAACATCTGTAGAAATGACTAGGCAGGGAGGGAAGCTGCTGGTTTCATGCAGAGAAGGACAATGGTTGTAAGCAATCCATGAATGCAGACAGAAGTGGAAGAGAGAGAAAATCTGTTTCGAATTGAAAGAGCAGCAGAGAATGCTTTTACATCAATACAATGAAAACACACATAGAAAACCATCCAGAGAAATGAAACCAACACTCAGCTGGGACATGGAACATGAAGAAGTCCTTAAAAATGAGAATTTTTTTTTTAATGAATGCCAAAGAGAGCCCAAACTGGTGAGTCTAAGGATGACATGCTGCAATCACGTCAGTTTTCATCAGAGAACTCAAGAACAACAATGAGAGATTGCAGAGCTGAGTATTAGAGTACCCATACTGCAACACAAATTGAATTAATCCAAAAGTAGTACTTCAGTATGCAGTTCCAATAAGGAGGCTGGTCAGGAGCCAATGAGGAACCGCTTGGCCTGCAGTTTAAATGCCTACCTAAATTAATAAACCCCAATGGCTGCTGAAAGCAGGTCGTATTTCAATTGAGAAATCAAACCTCTGACAATCTAACACTTGGAGGAAGTCTATGTTCATCTGTTATCCCAGAAAAAGGTTTATTTTCCCCAATGTCTGTAAATTCAGAAGCTCCCTTTCATGTGGGTTCCTGAATTAGGGGTGTAAGAGGAGAATTGAGACTTTTTAGCCTACGGTGGTGACAAAAGGTTATGATCTTCATTAAGGAGTCCTTCAAACACCCAAAGGGTGATGCTGAAGATGCTGTCTGCACACCCACCTGCGTTTGCTGAGCCGGGCTATGCTGCAGTCATTCTCATACCCTCCTTTCTCATTCAGCATGCCCGTGTGCACAACGTGCCCAACTGGCACATCCAGGTCGTTCGAGAAGAGATACTGCAGACTCTCCAGGGCCTGGTTTCCTGTGGACTACATGAATCAAAAGGGGAGAGAAAGTCAGACAAGCTGTCTGAGCGACACAAATCCACCGGGGCAGCTTGAGATTGCATCAGTGTTCTGGCTCAAATTATCTCAGTTTGTACTGATAGCGACACGGCCGTCTCGAGCTAACAGGACACAACGAAGGCACGGTGCCCGAGGTCAAATTCTGTGTAGAGACCAAGCTGGGATTTCTGTAAACTGGGCCCTCGACAGACAAAAACCAACCTATGCTAAATACTGTGGTACAACCTGCATCTGGCCATACAGTGTGACTTCCTCTGCCTGTCCTCAATAGGACACAGGGAATTTTACAAAAAGCAGGCACTAATAAACTAAAGGCCACCCTTAGAAGGTGGTGCCTCCCTAGGTACTTACACTTATTTCAAACTTGGTAAAGGACGACATGTCAATCACACAAACCGCTTCCTTACAGCACTTCACTTCGGCACCCACGATGTCAAACCAGTCCGGTTTGTAAAAGGTCTTGCTGTGATCCAAATCCAGCAGATCTGACACAAAGAAGAATCCCAGGAGAAATTCATGTACCGGATGAACCAAGACCAGCAGGGAAGCACCGGGCAGAGCGCTCACCTTTTCCAAGATCCAAAGCTCACCTTTTCCAGGCGGCACGAAATACTTGACCCTCTCAAAGCCGTGCTTCTCCATCCACCGGGCTCCCTGAGCGTCCAGGCGGTCGTAGAGCGGCGACGTGCGCAGCTGCCGGCCGGTCTGGAAGTCCCAGCGGGGAACCTTCAGGTCACACATGAGGGCTGGGGAGGGTCACAAAGATCCCTTGTTAGGCACAGTGGTTATCTTGACCTGAACTTCTCTCGCAGGCAAAAAACCAGCCTACGCTATCAGCACTCACTGGTATCTGAACCATCAACACAACTCCCTCAAGACGGTTCCGAACTTCCTTTTCTGCTTCTGAAAAACCAACAAACCTGTTTTGATCCGTTTACAGCTCTTCAAAAGCAGAGCAACAATATTTGCACAGAGCACTCATATTTAGAGACACTTACGGTCCCATGACAACACTGCAAGGTAACAAAAACTCTTATTTTCCATGCAGTCATGCTGACTAGCATTAATTATGCAGGATTCTTCCCTGGCAGTGCACTGCATCAGACACGTATTTTGACAGTGCTAATGCTGGGGTAGGCAGCCCACAGCTACAGGGACCATCTAATTTGCCTTAAATAGTGGCAATTCAGCCTTTTCTAATTATAGAAGCTTTTCTAAATGGCTCCTATATCTATTTATCCAGCATAAAATATTCTTATTTAGAAAACAAGCTGCTCTAATAATCATTGAGCATCCTCCCTGGTTACCAGTGGGGAGCAATAACTCAAGGATGCTTGAATACTACTTTATACATGTTAAGACTCTACAGAGGTCATAAACTGCTTAAAACTGAAGATAAGCCAAATATTTCTTGCTGAACACTTCCATCATTTCTGCCTCATAGGTAATAATTTCATGAATTTATTGGCAATATCTGGTATTGGTATTCCTGAAGGAGTGGGGTAGAGGGAAGAATGGATTAGAATAGAAACATAACACTGCAGAAATTGAATACAATAAAATCTAGAATCCTGTAAAAACTAGAGTGATTCTGCAGCTATCAGCACTGAGGTTTGTAGTGGAGAGCAAAACTAGAATAATGCCCAGAGTATGAAGTGATTTTTTCTGGGAGGAAGGTCAAAGCACAAGGTTTTTATTCCCTGGATACAGCAGGGCTAAGAGGTTTACCCAACTGCTCTGCTTTCACCTGAACAGATGTTTTTAGTTTAGACTTGGTATTCAAATAATTGTTCCTGTTATGCAACTTGTGGAGCACTTTGTACTTCCATTTGGAACTTCAAAAGAAGTCATCCACATTATTCAGGACAGATAAGCAAACAACAGGAGGAAATGATGAAGCACGGCTTTAGACAGGAAAAATGGCATCTGCAATCTATTCTGCAAGGTATTTATTGCAAACTTTGACAGGAGAAAGCAGAATATGTCTACGAGGGCTTCCTGAATGATGCAAGATAAGCAGGTCACAGCAGGCACAAGCTGGAAGTGACGGTGTTTCCACACTGCAATGATGTGCAGAGAATAAAAACGTCTGAGACAGTGTGATATTCCCAGTTAAGACCCTGGCATTGCTTTGCTAGGCTGGAGTCCTGTGCAGACGTGCACAAAATTCCCCACAACAGAGGGAAAGCACAGAAATAGAACAGAGCAAGGTACCAAGAGTACTTTACAAAGAAAAGTTAGTAAGAACACAATTTTTGTAATAAGAATACAAAAAAAACCCCCAACAACCCACAAAAATCCTTTCCTTTCCCCTGGGAAGGGGCTGTATTGCCACAAAGGAGGTCAGGAAAAAAGGAAAACGGGTTCTCAGGGGAGGAACAGTGCAGGAAAGGGGAAAATCTTGGACAGCCTGGGCAGAACTGAAGGCAGAGGCCTCACTTACGCATGACTTCCATAACCCGGTGGCGGAGGAAGGTGCGGCTGCTCTGCAGGGTCCCGAAGCGCTTCAGATCCAGAGGCCACACGTTGTCTGACGGGTACCCATTCACCATCCACTCTGCCAGGTACCTGATGGAAGAAGTGAAGCCTGGGATATCAGCCAGTGTCTTAAGAGAGTTCAGTTTTGAAGTCAGAAGCAAAGCAATTGGGACGTTTTCTTGCGATAGGGAGAGAGGAGAAAGGTAACGTGGTATTCTGAACAGCAGCAGAACATGGAAGGTTTCCCTTCATAAAACTCACCCACCAGATTTCCAAATTACTAACTGCCCATTAGGATGAAACACACAGGGCAGCAGGAAATTAAGGACACTGATAAAGGAAGACAGAGCCTGGACAGGTAAGCTGGCTGGCAGCGTGCCAGGTCCTCGGGTTCTGCTACAAAAGGAGGTGTGAGTTTTGGTTGGAGCTGGGAGGCTTCTGCTTTGTCGTTTTTCAGTGCCTGGTGTAGGCTCAGCCACGAACCACCAGTGACAGCACTCATTTCAGCACGAGGTGCCAGCCAAGTTATGTTTAACTCCACTTCCAGCATGCTCCAGAGCTAAAGGACACAGGCAGCTCAGAATACAGCAGAGCACAAGGCTCTGTTCACAGCCAGTACACAAAAAAACAAAGGGCTTTGGAACTGATCAGGAAAAGTTGTATTAGCAAGCTAAGCTGCTTATTTTGGGGCTGTAGTAACAAATAGTGCTTTTAACCTCAAAAATTATTTTGATTCTTAAGAGAACCTCACTGCAAAGATTCTCTGCATTTTATATGAAACCAAAAAATATCATGAGTTGTTTCCCCAGTGAGTTAACTTATTAGACAAAGGACAGAAGGTAACAGAGACAAATGCAAAAATGAGAGAGACCATGAAAAATGAACAGCTTGTTAAGGAGGCTGTGTGGCAGAAGGGATGCCGTGTTACCAAAACCCAATGGCAACCAGAGGGGGCAATGATCATTCTCCAAGCAACTTTGTTGCTGGAATCACACTCACATGCCTGACCAGCTACCTGCATTAACACAGGAACTTGACTTTGCTGAGAAATTATTCCACCCTTAGCTTACTGTAGGGGACAGTCTTTAACTACTGGCAGCACTAGCATCACATATATGGTGCTTCATCAGCATCAGATTCACCCTGTTTTCAGATGAATTAACTGCTGTGTCCACTCGAATGATCTAAAGACTTCAATCAAATGGTAAATTAAAGGGGATCATGAAGCACAGAAGATGAGGGAATATATGCTTTGCTAAGCTTTTATCTCTTCCTGGTAGCTTAAAAAAATCAGATCAGTTAGAGGTTGGAAGAGACCCACAAGGATCATCGAATCCAACTCCTATCCCTGCACAGGACAGTCCCAGGAATCACACCATGTGCATGAGACCATTATCCAAACACTTCCTGAACTCTGTCAGGCTTGGTGTTGTGACAAGGCCTGGGGAGCCTGTTCAGTGCCCAACCACTGTCTGGGTAAAGAACCTTTTCCTAATATTTAACCTAAACATCCTCTGACACAGCTCCCAGGCAGCTTACTCGATCCCCAGCTGATTACCGAGCTGGGATGCCAGAGGAGAGGTGTGCAGGACAGCAGGGAGAGTCCGACACAGATCTGGAACACAATCAGAACAGGGCAATGCGACGTGACCAACACGGACCCGGACGTTCCACGCAGCAGGATCGTGTGAGCAGCGTCTGTTGGTGGTTAAAGCCTGACTTACACACACACCAGGGATGCACCACTTACTTGCCTGCTCCCCCACCATAGGAAATCCCAGCTGAGTTCATGCCGGCCAGCACGAAGTAGCCCCGCGCGGTGGGCGACTCCCCCATGATGCACCTCATGTCCGGCGTGAAGGACTCGGGGCAGTTCACCAACTGCAGGATCTGCAGGGCCTCCAGACCCGGCATCCTGCGCAGGAGGGCGCTCAGCAGTGGCCCTAGGACCCAAGGCAAGAGACAGAGAGTCACAGCCTTCAGTCTCAAACGTGTTCCAGTGGCTTCACCTTCAAACTCGGCAGGTATGTCAGAGGGCAGGTGGAAACTGCTTCCATGTTTTGATACAGCCACAGGAGAAACCCTTTACCTGCTGGATCCAAATGGATCACAGCATGCCAGAAAAGCAGGATCCAGCCCAAGAACCCAATATTGTTTCCCACAGTGCAAGGGCACTGTTCAGTTTTGTCGGGAAAAACAACAGAGGCATCAAACAGATACCGAGTGAGGAGTGAGGACAGGCAAATCTGTATGACAATTGTCCCACACACTCTGCCAGCCTCCACCTACCATCAGCCCAGAGGATTTCCTAAAAACCTGGTATGTTTTCCCCTGTTTAGTAACCTCTAAATTGATCTCTCTTCTAAGTACTAAACTGGTCTCTCCCAGGCTCACGAAAACATCCTGCAGACATGGACAAGGAGTTCCACATCTTTAGTATCTTCTGTGAGGAATTACCACCTTTTGTTTTAAAATTCACATACAACAAACTTTTTTTGATGCCTCCCAGCACTAGAAGAGACAGTGAACAGGAGATCCCCACCTAGCCTGTCTATCTTAGTGCAGATTCCAGAGATCTCTGTTTATTTCCCTTCTGTCATCTCCTTTTCCCCAGCCCAGTCACTCCTTGCTTGGAAACTGTTCCAGGCTTTGACCAGCCTATGGTTGTTCTTCCACCAGGCATTCTCCAGTCTCCTATGACACCCTCTGGAGACAAGGAGCCTAGAACAATCACTAGATCTGGCAAACCAAGGATTCAGCGTTGCATAATCCCTGTGTTTTCTGCTCCTCTGCTAGTAATTCCTAATTTGCCTTTTGCTTTGACTGCTACAGCACTGATGTCTTCAGAGAACTAACACAACCAATCCAACCCCCGGGTCTGTTCAAAGCCTGTCACATTGCTTGGTGGAAGTCAGACCATCCCCACACCCTTGTGTCACCTCACATTTCTCCTCACTGAATTTCCCTGTCCTTCATTGCCCAGTCACACTGGAGAAGTCCTTTGGCAGCTCTTCACAGTGTGGCATTTGAGAGCCTTAGTAAAGGGATAAGGTACCCACTTGCCTTGTCTTGCCTAAAAGTTCCCTCTGCTTGCTACTCCAGGTAAAAGCCCTCAAGATTCAGCACCAAGAACACTCCTCAGCTTTATGCACAAGCAGTAAAATAATCAGATTTCACATTGCCTAACAACTTGTAATCAGAACCAGTCTCTCTGACCTGCTCTTTCTCTTCCTTCTCTCAAGCATTAGAATTCCAGAGTGAGAGCCAGGCGCTTCTTTTATTGATAAAAGAGAGATCAGTGTTAGACTTGTTCTCGTACCCAGCCCAATTTAAGCAACTGTACAGGCTATTTTAAAATCAAAAGGTGTTCCAACGACAAAGATCAAAGCAGTAATACAAGAGCTCAAATCCCAGGAATTGCAGCCCTAGAAAAGGATCAAATATTGGCTGAGTAAGCTCTGACTCTGCTCAACTGTTCAGCACTTTTGAACGGATAAAAGGGTAATGCTGGAGCACAGAGTGCAGCTGCTTCTGAAACTTGGGCAGTTTGGGGGTGCCAACAAGCAGGACCTTTTCATTTCAGCAGTACCTAGAGAACCAAAAAGGAGGTGGGTGCAGAGCTCGAGCAACCCGTCACTGGAGCTAATACCTTCAAGCAAGTCTGTAGGCATCTAGAGATCTAAAAACCTACAGAAAGAGCCCTCCATGTAAAGGTACATACAGAATATAAAAACAGAATCAAATAAAACAGGAAGAGGAGGACAGAACAGTTAAATACAACAAACCACCAGTGTCAACGGTGGGATGAAGTGTGGGAAGCCATAACACCAAGTGCTGTCCACACAGCAACTGTCACTGGTAGAATTGCACTTGGCAGTCCCTGCTGAAGAGAGTTGCAGAAACAAAACACCACAGGCACGAGGCAGGTCAGCAGTGCTGATCTCCTGCGTCACAGGAGGAGCAGCATGTGGCACTGACACTCAAAACTCAGCCCTGACGGAGGAGCAGCACGGGGAGTTTATGTGGCACCTCCTGCCCCACAGGAAGTGAACAACGCTGAGGGTCAGCAGGTGCTTTTAAACACTACAGAGATACCACAGAGACCTGCAATGGTTTGGGTTGGAAGGGACCTTAAAGCTCATCTCGTTCCAAACCCCCTGCCATGGGCAGGTTCACCTTCCACCAGCCCAGGGTGCTCCAAGCCCCGTCCAACCCAGCCTTGGACACTTCCAGGGATGGAGAAGCCACAGTTTCTCTGGGCAACCTGTGCCAGAGCCTCACCACCCTCAAAGTAAAGAATTTCTTCCCATTGTCCAATCTAACCCTTCAACTCTGTCAGTTGGAAGCCATTCCCCCTTGTCCTGGCACTGTATTCCCTTGTCAAAAATCCCTCTCCAGCTCTCCTGTGTAGGTTCCCTTCAGGTACTGCGGTCCTTGGTAAAGGTGTTTTCTGTGAATTACTGACACATGAAGAGATGAATGAATTTGAGAGAACGTTCATCCTTCCCAGCCTACGCTGTTGCAAACTCTGCCTTCTGCAGAAGCCCCGTGTTTCACTGCTGTGGGAACCCTAACATACCAAAATGATCCCAGTCTTCCTGAAGGTTCTGAATCTCCAGCTGGTTCCGCCCCTCCGTGAAGAGAGGTTTGGGGTTCTTCTCAAAGCCCCCTGAGAGGATGCCACCCTGCCAGTTGCGTATGTAGATCCTGCCATCTGGGTCAACAACAGCTGCAGAGGAGAGAGAAGAGGTGGGAAGGGAATTGAGAGAAGGGGTATCCATCTCAGGCTGCCATCCCACAAACACCAACAACGGGGGCTGGTGACACACCAGGCCAAGCCAGTGGCCTCCTGAGAGGGGACAGTGACAGTCCCCCAGCCCCAGCTTTCACACCACTGTGGTTCTCACGTGACACCTTGGTGAGCCAGTTTAGATTACTAAACCATCAGCTCCCACCACAGCCACACAACGTTAACTTTGGGGCAGCAGAGTAAACTGAGCTGAACCTGAGGAGCCCCGAGCCAGAAGGACAGTGGTCCCAGGAGCGAGAGGACAAGAGGGATTCAGGTCCCTCGTGGCACTGACAAGCTATTCTACTGGCTTAGATCCACTGAGACTGCACCCAGACCTTCCACCAGGAGATGTCCTGCCTTCCCCCTTCCCCTCTTCCTGCGTTAAACCCAGTTCATTTCAACGGGGATGCCTCACGGATCCAGCGTGCTGAAGGCCACCAGCACAAACAAGGTGGGCAGCGCTGGGGTGAGGATAAGCAGTCAGGTCTGGATTGCTTCTCCCACTGGCAGTGTCAACTTGAAGTATTTATGATACTCCACCTGACACGTTCCACAGCGATTTTGGCCGTGTACAGAAAATTTGTGACTGTGTACACATATATGTTTACTTTTTTCAATTAATCAATTAAAAGTGAAGCACTTGGACTTTGGCCAGAGACCCGAATTCCCTGAGGAATATATACATTACTCACTAGAAGCAGAAAATCTTGCCAGCAAAGGTTTCTACTTCCCAACCACCGTTTTCAAACACAAAGGCTTTTTTTTTTAAGAGATCCAAAAGCCAGAACATGGGGGAGGAGCAATTACCTCAAGTGTTTGGTTGCCCCTACAGCTCATAGACATGTAAATGCCATTGTAAAGCCTTAGGTTCAGTTGGAGGAAAGGAATAGATGGGCCATTTGTGGCCAGCAGCCTGCAAGGGAAACACAGTGCCAAGGCTAGCACCCTCTCCAGCCCACAAATGCAACAATGCAAGTCTCAGACACAACTACCAGCCAAGCCAGAGTCAAGGCCATTCTCCTGGGTAAGCTGATGAACTCTGAAAATCCTCTTCTGCAGCACAAGCTTTCCCAAGAACAAAGAAAGATATTCTTTCTACCACTGAAAGAGGATATTCAGAGCAATTCACAGTCCCAAATGAGCTGAGGACCCACAGCCCGAGGCTGGCCTTTCTGTCAGGAACTACAGGTGGCCTTGGAAAGGCAGGTATAATTCACCAGGGAAAGTGGAGCAGAGCTGCAGGATCCTTACTCGGCAAGGTGCTGGACAGCGGCTCCGCCAAGGGGTGTGTCAGCAGGTAGAAATGTTCACAGGCGTGGAGTGGGATGTGGACTGGCTCCTCCCCAGAGTGGCCCAGCTCATAGGCCCACTGAAACCAAAAAAGTGCAGGTCAGAATGGAAAAGGAGGAATCTACCTCCAGTAAAAAACGCAGGACATCAGCACAGGTCGCCTCTGTGAGTTTGCTTTCATAAATGATCAAGTTAAGATTTGGTTTAAACACCTAGACCTTAAACAGACACAATTTTTTTCTCTCTTTTCTTGGAATTTGAATTTTTTTTTTGATAAAGACTGGTTTTCTGTTCCTAACACAAGAACTAGAAAAGTGGAGCCCTGACTCACAACTAAGTAGTACCAGCTTACAATACAAAAGCCCAACAAGATCTGTAGATTCAAGTCAGCACCAGCTTCAGCATCCAGAAGCAGAGCAGGCAGCATTTGGGTGCCTGTACTGAGATCCCTTACTAACAAGGGAGACAGCTGCTAGTTGAGAGACTGCAGTCGGCAGGTGTATTTTCCCGTGCAGAAGACATGACACACCAAGGAAGAAAAAGAAAACAAAATTCTGGGGAGGAGGGCGAGAGAGAGAGAGAAGGGCAGTGAGAGATTTCACTGTCTCTCTAACAGCCCAAACAAACTCCCTCCTGTCAGAAACGTGCACCTCCCAGGAGAGGGACCACGGGCAGAGCTGTACCAACAAGCTGCAGGTGCTGCTCAGCAGGTCAGTGCCAAGCCCTTGGTGCCCAGCAAACAGCAAGCACTGCCTCCTTCACACCCCCGCTGGGCCCAGCAGCTGAGCAACACCACTTTGATCTACCCCAGTAAACCAAAACAAAGCACAAGCCCTCAGGAAAAAAGGGAAAGGAACAAACAAAACCAAACAAACAAACCAAACCACATCACACACACACACACATACAAAAAAAAAACGTGAGGGAAGTGCACATATCCTTAAGAAACGGAACCAAGAGAGAAAAAAATTTAAATAATTAAACCTGGCCAGCACAGTTGACGAAGTATTGGCACTGAATCCGTCCCCTGTCAGTCTCCACTCCAGTCACACGACCCTTCTGGACCGTGACGTGACTGACACTCGTCCTTTCGTGAATCTGCACACCTGGAGAGGACATCAGAACGTCAGTAACCACGAGCACCCTTCCTAAATGTTCTTAACTTTTAACCTTTAAACTCAACCTAAAAGCTTATTTTCTCTCTTAAGACAAAATTTCTACTCTTGACCCAGTCATTCTTAGGTGAAACCCCGTTATTTGTAAAACCTCCTGTGCATAATTTGTACATAATTTAAAGGCTGAGACTGTGAAGAGCTACAGTATTTTTTCCCATGTAACAATCTGTGTGATAAATACACCCCACAGTCAACAACAAGAAGAAACAAAGTCTCGACTACAGATTTCTTTTCATTCCATTCCTTTATGCACCAAAGTCTGTAGTTTCAGATGGCAAGATTGGTTCTTTTACTGGAAATTACCCATTTTGAGGGGGGGAAAAAAAATAATCCACAAGCAGGATGTAAAAATAAGCTGGACTAACAGAAACTAAGAGAGGTATCTTCCTAAGCAGCTTCATTCAATCTGATGGACTTTCATCCTTAATGGCCTTTATCACTGTTGTCATATCTAACCTTTCTCCCACTTTCAGACCACTCCAAATTTGCCCAAGTGCTGGGCAAACAGCATTTAGTGCTACGTCTCCAAACCCATTTCCAAAGCATAACGTGCCCAGTGAAATACACCACAAGGCTCAGCCACACCTTTTTATCTGCAGGTAATTAACTATTTTGAAGTGTAATTTTGAGTCAGGTCCTGTGAAGGAAAGAATGTGTGCTTATTCAGAGAAATATATAACCACTAAACAAAGAGGTGTTTGGTCTGTCACTGCAAATCTGTAAAGATTCAGCATGCAAAAAAATTCAGCCTGGGTTGTTTTTTTTTTTTTTTGAGAAGAAATAGATTCAAAGAATCTGAGCTTTACAGAAATAACTGAGTTTTGGACTTCAGCGCTCAGGGTATCAAGAGAGACGCAGAACACAATTTTCTTTTACAGAAAGAAGGTAACTATCATGCAGGGGGGCACTCTACAGATAAAGAAAGAACTCCTACCATTTCGTGAGGCAGCGGTTGCCAGAGCCAGGCTCACATTGGCAGACGTCACGAGCGCATCTTCTGGCACGTACATGGCCCCCACGAGGTCGTGGATGTTGATGAGCGGGTGGAGCTGCACCGCTTGCTTGGGGGTGATGATTTCACAGGGTATGCCCATGACACTGCCACAGAACACAAGAAACACGGTGTCACCGGCCCTGCAGGAGAGCTGGGGCTGCCGAGCCGGGCGGCGCCTGCTGCTCGTACGTACTTGAGCGACGAAGCGATGCGTTTCAGGGAGATCAGCCGGTCCTGGGTCTGAGCCAGGGAGAGGGAGCCTGTCCTCGTGTACCCTGGGACAGTGACCAAAGGCAAGTCAGATTTTGACAGGATCCTGAATTCCTTTCCATCTCAGACCCATTGCTTTAATGTAATAATTGCCAGATCCTTGGCTTCCACTGCCCAGGAACCTCAATCCCAGATCCTCAAGTAACTTTAAACACGTTTCACTTATTAATAAAAACTGCACGAGAGCCAACTTTTCAAAAAAGCAATTTAATTTGGACTTGTGTACTCTTTCTACTTCATACAGTCACGCTTATAAAAAAAAAATTAAACTTCACACATGGTGCCTATTAAGAGGGAGACAGAAGTTACTGGTCAAGAAGTGATCTAGTAACTGCTCAGAAGAATAAAACTTCAACAACTAAAAGCAGAGACTTTGTGACTCCAGCACCTGCATTAGATTAGTATTCTTGCAGGCACAGTTTTTAACCTCTATTGAGTCTGCCATATATCACAAGTTCTTTCCAGCAGACAACTTTCAAGTTCTTCCTATGTCCAAACACTTTGGAGGGAGAATTTCAGCACCACCTTTTCTTGTTATTTCCAGGGTGAGACTCTGGTAAGAGACCTGGTTTTGCCTATGCTTCAGTGCTCCTGTTAACCACCTTCTCTTTTTGAGAAGTGAATCGGTGCACACAAAGGGCCATTTGCTCCAGTCACTGCAATGTAATTTTTAGTGTCTCTGAGGAAGTTCCTCTATGTTTGCTCAAGTTACAGACACGCAAACTGTCCCAGTCTGCAGGCAGTCTACCTTCAGTTTGCCCATCTGATACCCTTCTCCCCATTCTGATGACATTAGCGACATCCTTTCCATCTGCTTCAGTCCCAGTGCACTGGTTTTGAACGGGAACTCCCAAACCCTGACACATAAACCCCCCCTGGTGCTCCAGTGTCAGTGCTCTGACTCAGTGACGACACCCTCAGTACCTGTTGGCACTCCTGTCTCCTGTTCCAGCTGCTGGTAGAGCTTGTTTGAATAGTGTGCCATCTTCAGCTCTATGGACACAGGCCTGGCTGTGCTCACAATGCCTGCACAGAAGCGAGTGGTACCAGCAGCCAACCTGCAGGAGAAGGTGCAAAGAAGGGCCTCATCAGCCTGCCAGGTACACACCCCACACCAGCTTCGCTGGCAGCACAAGCCAGGCAGCAAACTCTCCCCCAGACACATCAGAGCAACACCAAGCTGGATGATACAGGGATAATGCAATCTCTAGAATGACTTTCCTTCAGCTCACTTGTGAAAACTCCTGGCATTCCATAACAATTTCTCTTTAACTAGCCCTAAACACTGACATTGTTCAAAGGAAACATGTTTTTTAAAGAAGTTACCTTATGCTTACATCAACCTGCCTTACTTTCCTGCTCTGAAGCAGGACTTTCCTCAGATCAGAATTAACTTGGATTTGAGTCTTGTGTCTTTGCAGATTGCAGTCAGAGCAAGTCCCTCTCACGTTCTGCAGCACCTGCCACGGACAGGCACACGCTCCCTGTCCCTTTTAAAACTGCCCTTAAACCCCTGAGCTGTTTGCTGAAGGGCTGCTGTGGGCACAGAACCCCCTTACAGCACGGACAGGGGAAGACAAGACCGTCAGATTTAAGCATATCCCTCCTAAACCTGCTCCCACAACACTTGGAAATCATCTTCCCCGCTGCAAAAGCCACCGTGCGTTTTCCCACTTGACACGACTGCTTTCAGCCTGGTGTGTCTGCATTCCCTCCTCTTCCTCCTTGAGCATGCATGGCATCCAACTCATTGCAGATCCCTCACACCCTGCTCCAAGCTACCAAAGACAACAATCCCTTACAAACAAAGCCCAGCACCTCATTTCACTCAGAAGGACACGGCTCACAGAGTCTCAGAGAAGACTATCCAATTTCTTCTCTTTGCAGCTATAAAGAACCTGCTCCCCAGCCACACAAACTCCAGGAACCACAGCTCATTATTCCCGAAGGCAGCATCAGAAGGGAAGCTCTAGTCTAGACACCTACTCAGGGTGTTGGAAGCTGCTGCAATAAATGCTTCTTCAAACCCTAAATTCTCAGCAGCGTCTCATAGCCAAGGTCCCCAAATTAAGTGAGATTAATGAAAACAAACACGAATCTACCTCAGAAACACCAGTCTGAACAACAGGTGAGGGCTGCTCAGCTTTCAGCAGGAACTGTGTGCTCTGCCACAGACACATCCAACTCACGGAGGGCACTTGTGTTCAGCCAAACTGTAACAGCAGAACTGTGATCCGTGGAAAACCCTCCCCAGGGCAGAGGTCTCCTGCTGGAAACTGCAGCCTGTGGAGGCCCCACGCTGGAGCCCAGCGCTGATCCCACCCCACTGGTCACCCCGTGTTTCTTGGGGCACTGTGGGGAGGTGAGAGGCCCTGGAGTGCAGGAGTGAAAGATGAGCGCGGGAAAGAAGAGGTGGTGTTTTAATGTTTGGTTTCTGTTTCCTACTACCTGAATCTACTTTAACTGGCATGAAATAAAGGAATTCCTTATTTTCAATTCATTCTCCCTAGGGCAAGCCGTTTTTGCCCATGGCAGTACAATCTCCATGTCTTTATCCTGATCCACAAGCTTTCTCAGCTTGCTTTTTCCCTGCCCTGCTGAGGGAAATGGCATGGCTACCCCAGCACAACCACACAAGGGATACCCTTCACAGTCCAAGCAGCAAGTGCCATTATTAATGCTCAGTATGTCCTTATTTCATCCAGGTGAAAGGCTGTTTCCAGCTCCTCACCTCAGTGCAGGTGAAGAGGTGGAAACAACCTGAGCCACACGGATGCCCTGTTCCTCTGCTTTTGTCAGCAGAAATCCTTACCTGCCCTGCTCAAGCAAGACTATATCCTTCCAACCCATCTTGGCAAGGTGATACGCCACGGAAGTGCCGGTGATTCCACCCCCACAGATGACCACCTGCGCCTGTGCCGGCAGGGAAACCGGGTGAGGCTCTGCCGTGGTGGAGCTGCTTCTCTGGGAGCTGGTCATCCTCCTCCATCTGGGGCTGGCTGCCCGCCACTGGACATCGGACAGCAGGCGGAGAAACATCCCGGCAGCTTCCTCAAAGCACCGCCTGGGTGTGCTCAGATGTCACCCCGGCACCGCTCCTGCTAGGAAGGAGAAGGTGAGAATCACGTTAGCACTGATCTTGTTACGCACAAGGCTGGCAGTGGGAAACGTCCCGTGGATGGATATGGGAAAGGGGATGGGAAGGCAGACAGGAGAGCAGTTCCTCACAGCCCTGGACCAGCAGCCTCGCTGGTGAGGCTCAAACCCAGAGCATCAAACGGGAACAGAGCGCTGCACCTTTGGTTTTGACACGGGGCAACCTGACAACGAGCAGGGAACCAGAGGGAAGCTGGAAAGGCGCTCACACCACTGACAGGCGGAGCCAACGCAGCCAGCAGGCACAGCCCATGCTCTGGAACGCTTCAGGAAGGCCGAGGTTAACGGGGCGGAAACAAGGCTGATTATTAACGCTGCCAGGCCTTTACCTGCGGAAAGAAACGAAGTCTGTGACCAGAGCCACCGGCACGGGGCACCGCGGAGGCCTCTCCGGGAACAGCTTTGCCACAAGCCGCCCCCCAGGCACCGGGGGGAAGGTGGTGGAGGGGGAGGGGGGGACCCTCGCCCGCAGCAGCCTGAGGGGAGGGGTGTGAGGGCGGCGGGGTGACAGGGGGGCGGCGGGGTGACAAGGGAGCCGCGGGGCTGCTCGCCCCCGACCCCGCGCTGCGGGGCGGGCGGGAGGGGGAGGTGGAGAGCCCGGGGCAGGGCGGGGGAGCGGGGCCGGGCTGGGGATCGGTGGGGCCGGGCCGGGGATCGGCGGGGGTCGCCTCACCTGGGCCGGGGGGGGGGGAGGCCGGGCTGACCTTCCGCGCTTTACGGCCGCGGCCGCCGCGCGCGACAGCCGCCCCTGCGCGTGCGTCACCCGCCCCTGCCCCGCCCACACGGAGGGCGTGGCCGCGCCAGGCCCCGCCCCTCCACCCCCGGAAGTCCCCTCAGAAATGAACCACCACAAGTACAAACCTGCAGACTCTTTTTATTAAATTCTCCCATTTCGTCTGTACAGAAAACAAATAAACCAACCAAAAAAAACAAAAAAAATGATGCGCATTATTATGTTCAAAGTCTCGGTAACAGCTCGAAATTACACAGCGTGGACATGTAAAAAAAACAAAACAAAACAAAACAAAACAAGCCGACAAAAAAATACCAACCCCAAACGAAACAAAATCAAACCGAAAAGAACGACCAAAACGAGGAGCGGGCCAGGATTTATACACAGAAAAAAGGGGGAAACCATTTACAAAAAAAAAAAAAAAAAAAAAAACACAACTCTCGTTAATGTCACATTTAAAAATCATCATCATCATAATAATAATAAAAAAAAAGGAGGCTAAGTTCAAACAGCGCCTGCTGTACAATTAGGAATCCGCTGGGTCACACCTTCCCTCTTCTCCTCCATCAGAAATTCCCAAGCGAGAGCTACGCCAGCACCTCTAACTCGGTCAAATACAGGGGGACAGCGGTGTTGGGATTGCAGGGTCCAGCAATTCACCCTGGAAGGGTGAATTGCTGGACCCTGCAATCCCAACACCGCTGTCGAATCATCCAATTCGGGAGCTGTGGAGGGAGGAAATCTGCCCCTCGAAACTACCTTCTTTTTCCCCCCCCAAACAAGACTGATAAAGTAAAAACAAACAACCCTACCGTCACCTTTCTTTCTTTGACTAAATAAAAAAAAAGCTTGTGTTCTGACAGAAGCTGCCGTCCAAACTGAACACAATTCCTCTACAACGTTATTGGATTCGAGTGATCCCCCTGGCTTGTCAACATTTCTTCCCTCTGTACCTACCTGCAGTTAAGTTTCTCTACTTGAGACATTCGCCTCTCCATTATTTTCCCATACAACGTGCTTACTGCAGATTCTTTCAGAGCAAGACTGATCATACCCCACGGATTTAAGCATCAGATTGTGGAGGAAACGCTAACATTTTTGCTACAGAATTATTTGACCTTCGCTAGGGCCTTTCCAGCCCTTTACAGTGACAACAGAGACATCCAGATACTCATCCCAACCTGCTGGACAGCACTTCAAAGTGCCACAGAGTTTTGTTCCTACCCAGATGATGAGTTACTCCAGCAGCCTGATGACAAAAGCGAGGCAGGAGAATCCCAAGTTGAAACTCGCCAAAGGACCTGATTAGTTGAGGACTAGGTAAACAATAAATAAGCTTATTACTAAGAACAAACAGTTAAAAGGGCTAGCAGGAGTGAAGTAACGAGGTGCACATCACGCACGGCTCCCGACCTGTGCCTTTGCCATCATTTAGGACACGCAGCTTGTTAACCCTCGCAGCAGCAGGAGCAAATGGAGACCCCCCCCCAGGTTTTCCTAAACTAAACACACTTCTTTTGGCTGGCTGCAGATATCCCTAACGTTCTCTGTCACACCAGAGAAGTTACAAAGGCTTTCTCAAGTTCAAGGCAACAGCAGCGTTTCTTTACAACCATTTCTCACGCCTCCCCTTATAAGGGTGGTGAGGCACTGGCACAGATTGCCCAGAGAGCTTGTGGGCTGGAGGTGGCTCTGAGTAACCTGGTGTGGTGTGGAACATGTTCCTGTCTGTGGCAGAGGGTTGGAACGAGGTGAGCTTTAAGTCCCTTCCAACCCCACCCATTCTGTGGGTGATCCTATGATTCTATCCCTGCAATGGAAAATGGTTACCTGCAGGCAGGATGAGGGGTTGGCAACAGCACAACCAGGCTATTTTTGGAAGAGCACTCCTGTGGGTTTCTGGGCTTGCAAAAACCTCTGGGTTTTTAGGTATGCATGAAAAGGAGGAGAATGTTTCAAGACTGGGAGTGGTAGATTTTTAGTCAAGAAAAAAAGCAAATTTAGTCATTAGCAGCAGCAGGAGACCCCATTTTAAAACATGAAAAGATAACATGTTCACATGACAAAATGGCCAGGACCCTTTGACAGTGCCCACCTTTTAAAAGGTGGGTTTGAGTCTTTACAGTGACAAAGGGTTTATTTAGTATCCTACCTTTGTTTCCAAGGACCTCCCCTCCACAGAGCTTTAACACCTCCCTGTGCACTCCCATCGAAGCCAAACTCCCAGGTCAGCCTGTTGACACAGGCAGGAACATCACCAACCACAGGCACAGAAACACCACTGCAGAGCACAGGCTCCTACTGCAGCGCTCCAGGCACCCTCACTTTAACCTTCTCCACATTAAAAAGCAAAAAAAAACCAGAAAGCCTCGTATCTGAAACTAAACAAAGTCACCTTCAGAGCTGAACAGGGTTTACATTCAGAACTATGGCTACAAACCTACAATTTTCACTGCAATGTCTTTTTGAATTTAGTGGAAGATGCTATTTCTAGACAATAAACCATCTAATTAGGCTTTTCAAGCTAATCAGGTTACAAAATGCCTTCTCAGAAAGTCACAACAGTTTAAAAAAAAGCCCTCCAATGGCAATTTAATTATGCCTGATAGACATTTTGGAGAAGCAGGACTTGTGCCAGCAAGCGAGGCTGCACCTAGATCCCACTTCCCTTGCCGGGAGCTGTGTGAACACACCCCTCTTTATAGCAGTCATTTCAGTGCTCACTCGAGTGAAACAACAACACTTCTAATTGCCAGACTAACATTTGTGGTTTTACACACCTGTGCTACCTCAAGAGACCCGACTTAACTGTTCCTCTTCTGCTCCACTTCGTGCTGACAGAGAGCCTGTCAAGCTCCGTTAGTACCAGGGAAAAAGGGGCAAGAGAAGAATTTCAGGCTGAAGTTCTGTTCTACCCAACCACAACAGCAATCCTGCCATGTACCAACTGTCCACCGAGCCCCTCGTCACTCAGGCTCTGCTGCTGCCTGCCCTGTGCTCGCAGTACTTCGCTACAAAACCTGGAGTGTTTGTGAGAGACTCACTAGCACAGCAAGGCTAAAACCAAACCACTAACAGTTAACTACCCCATCCCCAGAATGGGATGAGGGTACATTTGTAAAAAGCTTCGGTCGCAGCAAAAGCTCACAGTATTTTGTATCTGCTATTCTGTACATGCAGCATCATCAGAATCAGCTGGTCCACACTTTAAAGTGTCCCCAAACCACCTCCACCGTTCTTCTAGAGAACGATGAGGACAACTGGAAATGTCAGGTCTTACCTAGCAGCGTGCTAAGTGGGAAAATGAAAGTTTTTTACTGCAGCACACACAGCTGAGCACATCTGAAAGGTGAATAAAATATCTCCTGCTGTACACACGGACTCTTGTGCAGCCTCTTCCAGATTTCACCAGCACACTCCATGTTTCAGTCAAAGCATGTGTCTTGTGACCTCCACACCTCCTGTCACTTGAGGAACAAAGATGAAGGTAAGAAGAGGCCACAGCTACTGTTTCAGCTTTTCTAAAACAGGTTCTTTGGGGGCTCTGGTGTAAGCATCAGGTTCTGAAGTGTACCTCTACACAGCATGAGTGCACACATTGATGGTAACTACATGAAAGCTACTTCCCTTAAAGATCCAGACATTTCTGCCTTTCACACAACATCATCATCCTGCCATTGACTCCTGCTTGGCCTTCTGGACTGGCACCTCTGTCCTACATCCCAGGACATGCCAGCTGCTATCAGCTGTATCACTACCAATTGTAGTTGTGGAACCGAAAACGGCCCTCCAGCGTGGTTCAGACTGTACCATTCACACCATTGAGACCCAGATTGTGGTTACAAACCACTGTGATAACCCCCTGGTAACCGTTACACAGGTGGAGCACGACGAGCCTTCAGTCCCTTTCTGCGTCGCTGACAGGGCACTGCACGGCCAGTGTGTCAACACCCTCTACAGACAGGTAATTTGGAAGGGGAACAGCTTGGCAGCAGCGAGGTAAAATAAAAGGAGGGTTAGAATTTTGCTGCATGATAAAAAAGTTGACCGAGTAACTGCTCAGGGCACTTCCTGCCCGCTGACAGCGGCACCGTTCACTACTGACAGTCTACACCGTGTCTTTGATCTACTGAAACAGTTGTACAGCTCACATGAGAATTCGATCCTGGGCAGTACTTTATTCTATCTTGCGAGCGGCAGAGGAAGAAAGGGAGGACATCTTTTCAGCCAAAAAAAATCCACAGTCACAAAAAGCGGGATATTCACTAGGAGATGACACCAGGGACTGGTGCCTTTAGGTTGTCCAAGACTATGCTCTGGAGATGCTTTACACAGACGAGCAAGATGTCCAAAACAAGGCCAACTGTGGTGTAAGATGCAATTTACCCTTTAATTTCCTGCCTCAATTTCACCCAGCCACAGAGGATGACTAGATTTCAATATGAACCGTTACCTAAATCATATAGTCGGTATGCAGATATATGTCTGTCTTTAAAAATTTACTTAAAAACTGCTTGAGCTGCAGGTCGTATCAGTCTGATCTGGAGAGTGAAGGCAGTTCCAACAGTACAACAGAGACTTGTCTACAGGCAGGTAAACGAGAGTCTGCTTACAAAGGGGTAACAAAAGCTGCTGGCTGGGCTGCCAATGTTGCACACAAACTTTCATAGGATGAAGATGCTGTGGATGAGATCCAGGATGGGAAAACTGAGCCAACACCTGCTGCTGTTCTAATTTTTTTTTTTTTTTTTTTTTTTTTATTCTCCTCTCACAAGAGGGGGTGGGTAGACTATACAGAGGAGGGCTGTACAAAACTGGGCACTGGGCAGGCATTTCTTCAGCAGGCAATCCAGGCTCTACCTGTCCTTGAGCTCTCTTGTCACCCGCTTGGTGATGCGTCCACACATCAGGCCGATGAGGAAGAGTACACAGATGCCAACCGTGATCACGGACAGTATGTAATTCTTGGATGGAGAGGTCATAACTTGCATGGCAAGGTCAGAAAAGCCTTCTGCTGGGGCAACCTGGAGGTGAAAAGGGAGTAAATGAGCCAAGCTGTGCTTTCCATGCAGCCCTCAGCTGTGGCATTTTATCAGCTCTAGTCTCTGGTACCGCTTTTGCCTCTTGTTGTCGTCAGACTTGGCCTGAACCAGAAACAAGCAGGCAATGATTCACCTGAAGGAATCGCTGCTCAGGAGGCACCTTTTTGACAGGAAGTTCTGCTGCCCCTATTTCATAGCCCTAAACCTTCTCTACAGGAGACTAAGCCCTGTATGCCCAAAAGACAGTTAAATTGTGCATTGTTGGGAACACCTCCCAGACACAGGGAGAGTAAGATCTAAGTTCAAAGAGGACCTGTTTCCAGTTCTTCTAGACCAAACTCAAAATACTGAACTTCATTCAGAGACAAGAATTTCATTCCAGCTGAAGTTTTTCATAAATAGCTCGCAACTGAGAGATCTAATGCATAAAAAAAGAGGGAAATCTTATCCATATTCACCTTTGCAGCATAGCTCCACATTTCAATCCGATCATTAAGGCGTTTCTTGCATTCAGGCTGCAACCTCACCCGCTTATCTTCCAGGGCTTCCATTAAGCATGACATTTCTGTAACGTGCAGAAGATGGTGTTACAAAATAGAACCAGCAGCTTCATCAGCGTGCTGAGGAAAGGGGCACTTCCATTCTCCTGCAGGCCGATGGTTACAGGGCTCTCCGAACAAGCACAACATTTACAAACCCCTGCACCCCTGAGGCTGGACCTTCACCATCGTGATCAATGTTGCACCTGGAGGTGCGAGGAATTTTGACTTCCAAAAAGAAATGACAGTCTGTAGCCAATATATCACTCATGTGATTTACATGAGATTTCAGGAAGTCTGCTAAATTTGCACCTTCAGTGAGCTGTACACTCCAAATTCCATGCCGCTACCCTTTGGACAGAGCTAAGATCAAATTCAGCTCAGGAAAAAAACACAGTCTTATCTCCTTAGGCTTGTTAGGAGTTTCTTTTGATCAACAAAATATTCTGAACTGTTTAACTTCCTGAGTTTTCACACAGTGCTGTGAAAAGGAAGTGGTGCCTGTGGAGTGGCTTGGCCAACTCATGAGCTCTTTTATATGCTCATAAGAGACACCGACATCAAATTTTGTATTTTATACTCATGCTACCACACTTGACTAATCCCTAATTGGAGGCTTTCTGCTTTGCAGAGAAGAGTTATTTAGTTCATAGCAAACAGGCAGCAAACTTTAAGCTAACTGCAGACTTTTAAGACACAATTGTCAGTTCAAGCACTCGTAGGCAGAGCCCTCTGTAAGCTACAGACTCCTGCAGACCTTCAGTGCAAACACATCAGAACACACATCAAAAGAATTATGACAAAGCAGGAATAAATAAAGGATATCCAGAATTTCAAAAAGGCATTCAGTAACCAGCACAAAAGATAATGATCAGGAAAATACTCGGCTGCTATTTTTAACGCCAGATAAACTCTGCAAGATGGGAAAGTTCAGAACTATTTTCCTGAAACAGCCACACATACTATGGTAGCTCATGTAACAGCAGTAACAAAGTGCAAGAGCTGACTCAAACAGGAAAGAAAGTGTTAGGAAATACTTATTTGTACTATATTTCAAGTAGTCTGAACTTGCTGAACTCAGAGGACTTGGAACAGCTGATGAACTCCCAACGCCTTTAGCTGCTTTGTGAACTTAGAAAATCAAGCCACGATTACATACTCTTTGCCATGTTGGAAAAGAAAAACTGGTATGTTCAAGCAGAGAAGAAAAAAAATTAAATCAAAGTACTTCAGTTTAATTTTAAATACTGAAACAAAGAAGCCAACCATGGACAAAGACTGACACAAAGAAAGAAGGACCAAGAGGATTAGGTAAGAATGACTCTTGTGAACCAAACCAACTTGCTGCTTTATGAAAAGCAGCTTAGTTCTAGGAAAGCTTTCGATGCTGTCTGATAGAACACTGTAAGCTTGGGAGCTGTATCTTGTGTGAAGCTGATACAAGGTGGGAGATAAACCTCACTGAAAAATGAGTCCATGTGTATTAAGAGCTCATTTTCAACAGGATTTAACTGAGGAGGGATTTTACAGAAGGTTTATGGATCTGGTATCATACATTGTCAGCAATCATACGAATGATGGCACAAAAATATACTCATTAAGTCTGCAGGTAACTGTCTGCAAAGGTATTTTATATCAGGACTGAGGAATAAATAGGTCCTGCCTGGGACACAAGGAAGGACTTCCTGATACCCATCCACCTACCACCTGTTCCATCCTGTTGCCCACAAATGACTGCTGGAAATACCTTGTACTTAGGATTACACTGGCAAGAAAATAAATGCAGGTGAAGTGTTTCAGGAGTGGGAGGTTACACAAGTAGAGCACAGGCACTTACGGCGTCCTCTCCCCGGTGGAATGGCAGCACAGTGGTGTTTGATGTCGAGGGCACAGGCTGTGTGGAGCACTGGGTCAACAAATATATCTGCTTTGCTCTCCTTCAGCATGTTGAGCACTTCCTGGGGAGGAGGAAATTACAAGTACACCTCAGAAAAGGGAGAGAGAACAAAGCTCATGTTGCTCAGTGTTTCTGAAAGGTGTACCGACCATTAAAACCCAGGATCATGAGAAAATCCACCACTTGTGTCTGGATGAGGCTATGAATGCTAGTTTAGGTTTAATTAAGTGTCCTGGTCTGTGACACTCACAGTATTTCTGTTCATTAAAATACTTGTATTAATCTAAAATACAAAGACAACATGCCAGGGTTCTTCAGTGAGAACTGAAATCAGCCCTGGGGTGATTCCTACAGCCGTGCCCAGGCCATGCCCAGCACCCAGGCAGCCTGCAAAGGAGACAGCACCAGCAAACAGATCAGTGACAACAAACTTTGGCAACCACAGTCAAGAAAGGATTCAAGCCTGGAACTGCAAAGGAGGCACCGTCGACACAATTTTGAGTGGCAAATTGAAACTGGATTGAATCACTGCAGGCCAGAACAGAGATGTGTAGGGAAACCTCAGAGCTCCGGCCTCATAACAGCTAGAACATGACCTAGGCTGTGATCTGGAAAAATCACACACTTGTGCAGGGATGGGATGCCTTTTTGAGCACATCCAATTTATTTCCTTTACCTTCTTGCACATTTCAGTTTTTATTTTCAGCAGATTCACTTTCAGGCATTCTTCCACCTGCCCCGTCTGCTCCTGAGCTGCTGCTTCTTCCGCACACAAGCTGGAAATCTATTTCAAAAAAGGTGTTTTAACATAAGTAGCTCACAACAATCATTCTGCCTTTTAGCACATTTATATCCCAATACATTAGTTCATCACGGGGCACAGCTGGAGAATACATGATGAGATTCCTTCCCCCCCAAATCCCCAGAGCCAAATGCAGCCTGGCTCATGCAATATGCATACCCTTTGAAACCCAGCAGCAAGTCAATATTGCTGCACTGAGGAGGAGGGCAGGGAGGAAAACAGCATGGAAAGAATGTGAAAGTATGAAATAAGTAACACTCGAAGCATGACCAACTCTGTTATCAAAAGCGAAAACTCAAAAACCTGAATGTATTTCAGTTAAGGCTGACAAGACCAGAGAACTAATAGACTTTTTTTTTGACAACAGGAAAGCAGTATTTTTCCATAGTCACAAGTACAGATGAGATCCCAAATAAAAAATTCAACTTCATATTAGCACCACACAGAAAACTGCAGCTCTTGCACACAAAAGAATTGCAAAAGTCACAAGCAGAGACTCTGACCAGCCAGAGGCAGCTCAAAGGGATTTGTTTTTAATTTCATTATCGGGAAGGTTCTTGTTTTAAGAAACAAAAATCTGTTACATGGAGGGAGTTCTCATCCTGAAAATGTAGCTATGGAGCTACTTTTCCTACCTCATCTGAACAGTGCATCTGAAGCTGGGGATCCAGCCGGTAATCGAGGGCTGATTCCTGGATGATGACTCGAATTTGGTCCTCGCAGTCAGGAGAGAGACGCTGTGAAGAGGAGAAAGCCATTAACTCACTCACTGACCTTCATTTTCATACATCAGTCACCTTGCATTTTAACCTCTGTATTCTCCAATCCCTGAGCAGGAACATAAAAACCTCATTTACCTACAGCCTGTCACAAACACTGAACACGCCACGAGCCCAGGTTTGATTTGCTGTTCAGTGACTGTTGCTCAGCACGATCCTGCACAGGTTCTCATCTGCAAGCTCTACTCACCTGGTCTGCATATTTCAACTTCAGGCATGAGATGACCTGCCCTTCCAACTCTGTATCATCCTTGGCCCTGTTCAGGATATTCTGGCAGAATTTTGGGATGTCTGCTTTGCACGCCTTCCTGAGCACGGGGTTTAAGCGGTAATCTAAGTGGGAGAGGGGACAGGACTTCATTAGAGAACACATCTCTTTAAGCTGCAGAACACAACACTCTGAAAGACACTGGATAGAAATTTCCTGGATGACACTGTACCACCAAGGAACTTCATTCTGGGGGAAAATAGTATTTCTTCACAACAGAATTTCAACTTGTGAGGTGAGAGCTTTAGGAATGAAGAGGATGCAAAAACACATGCTGACCCTCAAGAACTTGACTGAGATCAGAGTGTGCCCAGAAAAACATGAAGAATAAAACAAAACTGATATTCTTCCAGCCATGCAAACCACTGAACAGCTCAGGCAAGCAAGCCAAGTTTTTTTTTTCAGAAGGACATACCTGTGTTCTGTGTGATCTGGCGCTTGGTAATCATCTGCTTGCACTTAGGATCCATCACTTCACTGTTCTTGTTTTGTTTCAAACACTGCAGCATATTTTTTGAGTCTGCCTCTGGACAGAACCGCTGCCGAAAAAAAAAAAACAAAAAACAAAAACCAAGTTTCATCACTAAGCACTTGAAAAAGCGAAACCCAAACCCAACCAGCAGCTTCCAATTCATGGAAGAGAATAACCACATGCCCAGCGTAGAGAGAGCACAGAGCTGGACAGTCCTGACTGGCTTCCAGGCACCACCTCCTGTTGGCTCTATCAAAAGCAAATTGCCTTTATTTATTTCCTGTTCTTAAGATACAGCAAAATGGAAAAAAAATACCCACCAAATTAGGCCTCATACGTAAATACTTTTGCTCCCCTTTATTTTAGAAACTAAAAAAAAAGAAATCTTTAGGTCTCTACACATGTTACTGTTCTGTATAAATGCTGTCTGGACAAAGCAACTTTATTATTAATGCTCAGGACAAACTAAGACCACAGAGAAGGACAAAGCAGAGAGGAGTTCACTGATATTAATGTGCCCATTCAGATAGTCAAAAGTGAACCAGCTTACCCAAAATTCATACCCAGATACTACTTTCTTTTGTTAGAAACTAACTCTGTGGGTGTAAGATAAGGCTGTTGCATCTTCTAATCCTCACTACTTTGGTGAGATCACAGGTCTTTGTTTAAAAACATGAGTCTGCACTGGAGAGCAAAAAATTCTGAAGATGTGCTTCTTCAGCCAAAATGTGGAGTAAGGGCACTGCACAAAACCCACACATACCGATGTTTCAGGGCTTGCAATTTTTGCTACTGTGGGAGAATGTCTTATATGAACATTCACTGCTGCTTTCCACGTGGTACCACTTTCAGCTATCATTTAGAATTTTAAATTTTGCATAATTTTGCCTGCTTGATTGCTTTGATGAAAGTCTGGGTGCACCAGGTCAGCAGTGATGCGAAGATTTTGCTCTTCTCTGTAATCGTAATTTCTTCACCGTGGCATAAAGCCAATCCACATCCACACTGAATGAACACTGCACTAGAAGACTGTGCACAGATTGCCTCCTCAATTCTGCAGGCAGTTGGGTAGTCAAATTTATTAATGCACAGGCTTTGATCAGGAAGTTGGAAGAGAAGAGCCCTGAAGAAACCTCAGCCTGATTCAGAGTCAAGAAACAGATTACTCTGCAGAAAAAGCAATCACACTCCTGAAACACCACAGCAGTCTCCTAACAAGCCTTTATGGGAAGCTCGAAGCCAACAGAGCTCTTATATCCCAACCTCACCCTCTTCAATAAGCACTAACATTACCTTGATCATCTGCTTGCAGACTCTCATGAGTGTGTAGTCCAGTTCTGGATCCATCATCTCCGTCTCCTGCAGCTTGAACACCTTCTGGTGGCACCGTGTGCTCAGCTGCTTCTTGATTTCCTTCAGGCATTCAATAATCTGCAACACAGCATTGCAATGTAAGAAGGGACACCCTGTGGATACAGTTCTGTCACACACAGCTGTGCGTCCCCCCAAGGACCTCCCTTCACCTGACCTGGGCAGCGAAGCTCCCAAGGCCCAGGTTTTATCAGTCATTACCGGCGCTCATTTCCAGGACTCGCTTTAAGCTCATCTTTTCTCACAAAGATTTAAGGAGATGAAGAGGGTTCTCCTGGACTTACTCCAAACACACAAATCTCAT
Organism: Empidonax traillii; assembly: GCF_003031625.1. NCBI lineage: Eukaryota > Metazoa > Chordata > Aves > Passeriformes > Tyrannidae > Empidonax > Empidonax traillii. Next base: position 192,977 of record NW_020955658.1, on the reverse strand, counting down.
CTTGCAGACATTATGCCTAAGAAGTCTTTTAGCAACATTTGCAGTAACCAGCTGCTAATAGCTTAAAATTAGCATTAACTGAGGAATGAAGTGCTCACAGCTTCGCATTCACCCAGTATTAACGCTTGTGCACCAGTGGCAAAAAAAGAAATTAACATTCCAAGTATTTCAGTGATATCAAAATGAAAATCTCAAGCTGCACTTACAGGGGCAAAAGTGCTCTTCAAAAGTTTTCTGAAATGAAAGTACAAATTAAATTGTAAATTATTAATAAAGTTCATTACCTGAGCGTTGCCATAGGGCACGTTTTGGCAGTAATTCTTGATGTCACTTTTACAAGCCTCATAGAGTTCTGGTTCAAGTCTGATATCCTCAGTCTGCAGGACAAATTACAATATGAACTTTATTAAATAGGACTCAAGGCTATTTTACTTTGTTAATCTCTTAACTAGAGGCCTCTACTCACAAAAAGCAAGAAACTCTCACAACAGGCATTCGGTTTCTTTGAATTTAAGGGTCTTGGGTGTGAGAAGTGACATTAGTAAGAAATCAACTTTGCAATTCCCTGCAGTGATCAGTTAGCTTTTTAGACTGAAGAAAAGATTTAAATCAAATTTTAGAGCTGCTAAGTCGTTTCCACTGCTTCTCCTAAAAGGGCATCCTTACAAACATTGAAGAAAACTGAAGTCTTTCCGTGTGAAAGCTAAAGGACATCTTAACAGCCACCCATCTTTGAGGTGATCCAGAGGCTGTGACTGAAGTTTCCTGCTTCTGGTGATGCCCAGCATTTGAATTCTTCCCCACAAAGGCAAGAGTGATGCCTCTTCTGCTATGGACCTACTTAAGGTGAAGCTTTAACACTCAAACAGTCTCTACTGGACAAAGACCTTAAGAGTTTATTGCTGCGAGCACTGCAGCAGGAAGCTGAGAGGCAGCTTTGCCTACCAGAACAAACACTACTCCTATTTATCCACTGAGCAACTTGAAGCAGCTGGAGTCGAGTTGCTTCATCTGTGCTTGTTTCCTCAGTCTGTAAAATGAAGCTTTTGTTCTCTCCTGGAGGACTTTAAGAACATCAGCATGGGCAGCACGTTGCTATCTAACACTAAACATAATCACTTGTAGCTGAAATTCCAATGACCATTTAGCTTGCCTTGGCCTTCCTGAGACTACATTTAAGGCATTGAAGTAGACAATCATTACTTTCACCGTGAAGGGCAGTTGAGCCTCGTGTTGTAAGAAGAGTGGAAAAAAATAAATTAGATACATCTTACAAATGAGCTTCCTTCCCTCTCCCCACCCCCCCCAACAAAGTGGACAAACCAGGAAGCTTTAACTGAAGAACCCGACTAGAAGAGCAGGGAGAACAAGAGTTTCAGGCGTGTTTACCATCTCCAGCTCCTCCACACGCAGCTGCTTGCGGCACTTCAGAGAGACCCTGTGCTCCTTGGCGTCCTGCAAAGTGTCATTGCGCACAGTTGTGCTCAGACAGATCACCACATCCACCCTGCACAAGAGAAAACAGCTCTTTACTCAGCCACCCTTCACTGAGCCAGCCCAGGTTGGTACTGGATCACCAACCAGAGAAGCCAACTGTGAGAATCCAAACACAATATAAAGCCCTTGTGAATCAGTGCTTGCTTCTGGCTGGGGTGCAGCTCTATTAGAGCAACTGAACCACAATTAAAACCTAAATCTGATGCTGTCTAATTGGAGCCTAGATCAAAAGACAGGAATATATTCCAAATCCCACCTCACCTCTGCCCAGCAAGACCTCGGCTCTTCAGTCACATCAGCACTTTGGAAAAGCTTTGCTTAAATCTCCGAAGGGGATGAAGGTGAATTCCTACCCAGCACTGCAAGCAGTCCTTTTGCACTATAGGAAGGGCACTGATATCATAAAATGCAAATAGTCTTGCTACCCACAAACAGGACCGACCTTGTGTGTAATTCAGCCTTACATCATTGCAGCAGGCCATTAAAAAAACCCTTACACTGACTGAATAAACCAGCTAAAACAAGTGGGATATTTTCCCTGCCCAGATCAGCAACTGGAACAACAGCAGTCTGCCTCTTATAAGATGAATCTAGCAAGGATATAAAACATTCTGGGACATGCAATCCACTAATTGTAATAATTAACTAATTTCACAGCAAGAGCAATAAAGAGGACAGGCTTGTATCCAGTAAGAAATCTGGAAGAAGCAGGCAATGCCTCTACCTTAAGCATCTGCAGAACACAGTCACTAAGGGAACAATCAGCCTTTAAAGGAAGTCCAGTGTTTTTTGACCTCTCATGAAACATCCTGTAACTTAATTACATATTTCTAGAATCAGATTGCTGTTTGGTCAGCATACATACTTTTTTTTGATGTTGGGGCAAAGTTTCAGCACATCCTCCTTGCAAGCCATTTTAAACTTGTATGAGAACCTAAAATCTTTCATTTGAACCTGCAAGAGAGAAATGGGGAGAAAAACAACTTTGGTCACCTGGAGTTTAAAAAAAAAACAAACTGAAACAAAAAAATGTTGCCCAAAAGAACACTTGCTGAATCACACAATCAGCAAATGCTTTTATTCACAGTTTGTTAATGTGGAAGCAAGTGGTGGTGCTGCACTGCTGAGGATGTTGGGACCCCCCTCTACCATATGCCAGGAAGGAAGGAGAATCTGAAATTAAATCATCTCCAGAAGTGATCATTTATGATCAGGCATGAAAGTACAACTGTCTGAATCCACAGGAGCTCTTTAAATACAGTGGGAAATCAATCTCAAAGAAGGAGGGGTTTCATAAATCAGCACCCTGAAAGAACAGAACAGGCTTCCACTGACAGAGGAAAGCACTGCTTACCAGCTGGAAATGAGTAACTCCAATTGCACATTTTTCATTCATTTCCTTCTGGTGTTTGTTCTGTATTAGACACTCCATCAGGTCCCCAGAATCAATCTGGTTATCTGCAACCTCCTGAAAAAGAGATGAAAGGCTTAAAAATGAGCTACTCCTACAAGTCACGGGTTTTATGCTCCTTTAGACAACTGTGCCAAGGACATAAGGAATTTACAGTGCCACTCTCCATGGTGAGCTTACTACTGACTGACCATTTTCATTGCTATTTAACTACTCCATCCTGGATCAGTGAAGTTATTTCAGCAATGCTGAGCAGCTGCACACAGTGAGTGGTTACACACACTGGCTGCAGGTAAAGGAGGAAGAAACAAGTCTAGTATTTAACTCACTGTAAACAGTGATTTTTGTAATTACAGGGCAATTTTTATGCTTAAACTCTATCTTTTATGCTGGGGCTCTGATAGCAGCAGAAGGATTAGGTGGAACTAAGAATTTTTATTTTGGAGTGATTTTTAAACCAAAGACTTTTGAAACTGGTTACCTCTGATTTTACTTTTGAAGTGTAGCAGGAATGACTACTAAAACCCTCTGATCTTTCCCACAAAGTGCTTTTTCCTCAAAGATGCACAGTTACAGAGTACTCACATGACAGAATGTCTGGATAATGGGCTCACATGCTCTCATCAGCAAGGCTTCAATTTGGATGTCCTGCAGAAAACATGCAATATTTCGTTTTCACCGTGAATGGACAAGAAAAAAAAGGCTGTGGAAAAAAACCCCTGTGATAAAAACTCAAACCCAATCCCAGATCACAGGGTTTTGAAAAATGCAACCCAGACAGCCTCAGCCTTCAGTTCTGCAAATCCCACGGTTCAATCTTACCAACAACGTGGCAAATGCAAGACAAACCTTCCACCTAAAGGGAAGAGCCTGATCCCCACAGAAACTCCTTTCTTGGATAATTCAGCCAGTTCCCTCCAAACTGGGTGCTACAGAACTAGAAATGACCTTACACCCAGGCAGAAGTTGAAGATTTATGACAGACATGAGCAAATAAAAGTTTCTAACCATTGTAAGGAAGATTTCCCTAGGGCACAATGTAAATTTTAAGTGATATGACAAACCATGTGGGGCATGACAGTCAAATATGCAGCTTCATAAAATAGTTTAAACTTCCAACCTCACTGAAAATCTCTACTGATCTACCTGGTGGTTATTTCTTGCAAAAATTTGGGATAGGGAGGGAAGCTGCAATACGGTACTCAAAACCACTTGCAAGCAAGACCAAAATCTGAAATCCCAACATGGATCTTGACTTGTATTAAAGGTACCTGGGTTACCTGTGTAAGAAATGTTAGCTTCAGTACCATAAGTGATCTTTTAAACAGGAGAAAGGCCCTCACCAACCAAAAATCCCGAACTGTTGCTCATTTCTCTTCTTCAAGAACCCCCCATGAAAACTTCCATTGTATGGGGTAAAAGGTTATGTTCTCTGATCCCAGAGCTGCATTTCTGCAGCTCCTCTAACCTCAGTTTTCTTCACCACCATCAAAAGGACATGCTTAACCAGACATGCTCAGCTCTTGCCTTCACCCCAGGCTGGAAAGCGCTCACCTCAGACTCCAGCTCAGTGAGGTTTCCCACTATGTCCCTGCAATCAGACACCAAGTCATCAAGATGGTCCTGAAGGCATTCCAGCTCCTGCAGGAACAGACATTTCAGTGTGTCATCCAAGGACCCAAGTTGAAATTTTGGGCTTAAAACACTGCTCTACGTGTGAAACTGCCCTCCTCTTGGTAAGGTCCTAAATCTCATTTAACCCTACTCTCTGCTGGCACTCCCACACACACACACACATAGCAGTGACTGAGAATGCTGGTCTAAGATGTTACCACTTGCTCTCAAAGGCTGCCATGATGTGCTTTCACTTCTGGAACACCACATTTAGTTTGCCCTTTGCATAACCTTAAGGAGAGGTTAATTACCCCAAACTGCAACCTGTGGTGGGCACTTCAAAAGGACAGTGGTGTATCATCTACATGTGCTGCTGAATGGCTCCTTCCCTACAGCCCTCCCAGGGCACAGCAATTTAACAGGAAAGTATTTGTTGAAACTTTTGTTAAGTAGCTGCAGATGTTAGTTCAGTTCTCTATAAACACAGGAAGCATGTCACTATTTGCCAAATGGAAATGGGATAAAGTTTATGTGGGAAATGTCAAGCTTGTAATAGAATATTACACGTAAGAGGTTGAGGGGGGTGGGGTTGCTTCATTACAATCCTTCTTGCTAATCTACCCCCTTCCCCTTCTCATTCCACTACACACTGGAACCCAGTGAAGCCACACAGTATGTGCAAAGCTTCTTTGTATCATCTCCACCTCTCAGTCTGCTGTAGATTCTCTTTCACACTGCACTAATTTTTAACACATTCTCTGCTGTAAAGAGGCAGCCCGCAACAAGATGTCCCTTTAAGCCCTTTTTGCCCTGCCCCACCCCTGCAGCTCTGCCACCAAAGCAGCAGTGATCCCGTGTACAGTACCTGCCCCGTCTCTGTTTTCTCACTGCACCACTTCCCCAGGTCAATCATGCACTTGTCCTGCAGGGCTGGGTCCAGTTTCACATCCATGGCTCGCTGGTGGAGGATCCTCTGCACCTCTGCTCGGCACTCCCGCGATAGCTGCAAGGAGGGCAGGGGCTGTTTAGGCACAGGGGCTCTCTGAATCCACACAGGGCAAAGAAGATGCTGTCAGGTGAAGTTCTGAGAGTGGCCACAAATGCCATCAGCAATCCCAGGAAGCGCAGGTCTACCAGGCCCCCCAAAAGCGATTTGGGCTCCCAAAGAGTTTGGAGCTCTGTCATTTACTTCGGACAGAGGCTCCTCTGATTCCACTAAAATTAAATTTTATACTCTGAAACCTTTACTTTGATTTTTGAAATGAGATAGCAGAGCAGGTCCCTAGGCTGTCTACAGCACCACCCCCCTTCACTCAAAGCTGCTGGAGAAGAAAGTCAAAATAGCTCATGCCCTCGATACCAAACGGGGAGCCCAGAATGAGGCAAACACAGTCCCAGCTGGAATTTCTGCTCAGCAATCCCCACTGCAGCACATCAGTCAGCACTTAAAAAGACAGGAAGAAACAAATTGTAGAAAACCAAGGAATACCGGGATGGTGCTTATCAGACCTAAAATGCACCAGCTGAAGCTTAAAACTTCAAACCTTTAAAAATCCAAACCACTGGAAGCTATGGAGCATTTTGTCAACAGCACTGGAAAGAAGTACAGGTCGAACCTCCCAAGAGTTTGCTCTCCAACACTAAATTTCAAAATGACAGCTGCTCCCTTAGCCTACTTTCCGCTAGAAAAACACATTTAAAACCCTTTTCTCTCTCTGATAGATTATTTGCAGGGTGGCTATTGATTTCTTTGGTCAGCACTAATATAAAATGGAATTAAAAAGTCTCAACTCAGCAGACTAAGAAACTGCATTAAATAAAAATTATTCCTAAAAGAGAGATGCTTTCAATCAATACTTGACCTCTGCCACAAAAGACCTTTTAAATCAAGCTGTGGAAATTAATTTTTAAGCCAGGCCACTGTGTAAACCCACCAAGTGCTAGAGGGGCTGTGTATACCACAGTGCCAGAAGAAATGCAAGTGAGTACCCAGCTGCTTTCAACTGAGTGCCCTGATAAAGGCACGAGAGGGCAGCACACTTGAAAAGAGCAGCTCTGAGAACTACAGATGGCATTATAGTGGATCTCCAGGCTGCAGGGCAGCAAGTCAGATCCCTACTGTCTTCTTTAAAGGCAGCACGAGCACATTTATCAGGACAGCATGCTCAAAGGACTGGAAGGATGTGTTTTATCAGTAGGAAGAATTTAATGGAGTATAATCTGAAGCTGTACACAAATCAAAACTTAATTAGAAACAGCCAAGGAAAGCTGAGCCTGAAACTCTTTTAGCATAAAACTAATTTTGCAGCTATGCTAGCTATCTGCAAGGAATCACATTCCTCTTTGGAAAGACATGGAGAAGGACCTGCACTGCATTTGAACAGATACTCAGGTCGGTGTCAGCACACAGTTCCCCCCAGTGGCCCGTGGCACATCCTGCTGGGCCAGAACAGCCACCTTCAGGGCACTCTTGAGGAGGAGTTGGGCACCCACAGCAGTGCCACTACCCCCTGTGGTAAATGCTTCTGCAGCAGCTTTCCCGAGTTCTGGCAGTTTTATCACAGCGTGTCCAACTTCAAACAACCCTCCCACCCCAGATCAAAGAGCAGCAAGCTGCACACCAGCACTCACCCTCCTCCCCTGCTCCTCTGTGCGATAGGCATGCCTGTACAAGCAGGAGAAAACAGCCCCTGGAGGCATCAGCTCGCTGGTCTCGTTCCAGCCGTGGGTATGGCACAGACGGGAGGCATCTCCCTGGCACTTGCGGTACAGGACCGTGTCCAGCCTGCAAACACAAGGGGCATCACTGGCACTGCCTTCAAACCTGGAAGGCTTTTCATATTCTGAAAGGCTTCTGAGGCAGAAAATCCACTCCGAGTCTCAGGCACCACCACCACGTCGCTCAGCAGCAGCGTCTGACCAACTGAACCAACAGGCAGAAAAATGCCCATCGCTCAGTTGGGAATCAGCTCCGTGGTCTTGCAAAAATAACACCGAAATCTTTAATTCCAGATGACACCTTCAACGCTTCTTGAAGCACCTCCCATTCTGTTGTGCAGCATACCAGCCAAATGCTGCCACGTGAGAAAAGAAATCATCTCCTTGATGTCCTAGAGCAGCAGAAAGGCAGGTACACACCACAGCTTGCTTGTCTAATATCTTGTGTGCACTCTCTGTACTGCTGCCATTCTGAAACACCACTTCCACAAAAATCTGAGCTGGATTAATTCTGTCTGCCCTGGAGTTGAGCCAACTGAAGACTCAGCATCTCTTGTTTTTGTACACAAGTGCAGATATCTTAGGATGGCAGTTAATTACATGAAAGGTAAGTAAGACATTGCTAACTTTCCAAAAAGGAAACCTGAGATTTCTACAAAACTACAGAAGACAAACATCAAGTGATGTCAGTGGAGGGGCACAGCAAATGCAACAGCTTTTAAAAGCCAGTTCTGGGGAACAGTGGTTAAACAAAGATGAGCTAATGCTGCCCAGCCTGCAATATAAATTTGAGTTATCTTTACTCCCAGTAAAATGCAAATACTCAGTCGTCCTGCTTTCAATCATTTAAGTTTGGCTCAAGCGATGAATTACCTGCTGGAAACACGGTACAGGCAGGAGAACTAACAATGAAGGGAAACAGGAAGGGGGAAAAATTAAGTGTTTTTGTGTACCTAGGGAGACAGTTATTGAGATGACTAAATAAACCACCACAGAGACATAAACTCTCTGGTTCACAAAGCCCCATGTATTTTAAAAGCAGAAGTTTCACAGAGAATGCCAACTCTTAACCACTGGCAATGCTGCACATAAAGAGATGACCTGCTATGAGTGCAGATTTTCCTGATGTTTGGTTCACACACCCCTCGCAGTAATCGAAGCCCAGGACTTCTTGCCTTACACTCTTTGTGGCCACTGAGAACAATTATTCAATGCCTTGCAGTAATCCCATTTAATGTACTCCACTTCCTCACCTCTCAATCTTCTTTAGAAGACAAGCCAAACACTTATTCCTTCCTCACTGGTCGTGTTTATCACATTTATATTCTCCTCATCTTAACCAGCACAGACACAAGGGGCTTTGTATTCATTTAAAACAAAGCACGGCCATCTCTGGATGAGAAAGCTGGAAAAGCAGTGCTCCAAAGGGTATTACATCTGTTCTACTGTAATCACACCCAGAGAATTTGAAAAAAAAGGCAGAAATGGAAGCAGGAAGTTTCTCACACAGCCTCCCTTTGTTATACTTGAAAGCTCTGTTTCCATAAGTCCCATATTGTAGCAATCAGAGCAGAGGCAAGTGGCTGCCACCTGCACAGAAAGTGACCTTCAACTTCAGTACAGCCAGGCAGACTTCTTTAAAGCTGCATCGAATTTCAGAGCCCAAACTTGAGCACTTTTCAGGGTTTCACCGTTTCTAAGAGAGTACCTGATTTAAGTGGCATCACACCTTTTCTAAGCAGCTTTTGCTTCTACTGTTCTCGACAGGCATTAGCACCCTACAGACCTGGCACGTTGAAAAAGCCTCTCTGAACACTCCTAAGTGGTGCTGCTTTACCAGGAACTGCTAATGCACACAAACACTGAACACGAACACCAAGTGAGCACAAATCTCATGTTACAGTACTCACTTCCAGTCACGAGATATAAAATACTGCAGCTCCAGGAGCCTGTGCTCACAGTCCTCTACCATCTTCTCAGTATACAAGTGCTCCATCAGGCAAGACAGAATCCTGCAAACAGAAAAGTTAGGCCAGAGACTGTTATAATCACGCTGGTTTGGGCAAATCAGTCTTTCCAATGAATCACAGATAAGATGTTCAAACACAGTGAAGATCTTTCTTTTCCTTCCAAAAGATTAGATCTAAACCAACTGTGTATCAGATTTGCACCCTTTTAAATTCCATTGTTTTAGTTATCTCAGCAAGTCTGACATACAACAATAATCTTCAGGAGCATTCTACAGAAAATCTGTCTCGGGGGAGAATTTATTCTCAGACTGAAGGCACCTGTCTCTGCACTATGGGCTTGCTCACCTGGCCTTTCCAGGCTCCTCACTTTGTCATACTGCTAAAGATTCCTGCAGTTAGGGAAGTGAGCACATCAAATATTACAGATATTACAAAATCTAAGTGCCTGAGATAGCCAAATCCTTCACCAGTGCTAAACCAGCCCCCTGACAAAAATACTTTACGAAAAACACGGCCTGCTTGTCCAGCAAGAAGGGACACAGAGCTCAGTTCACACCTGCAGCCCTGCAGGAACTGCCACTCTGGATTCCTTTATTTCTGGGCAGGTTTTAGTCCTGCTGCTGAGCCACACAGTCAGTACCCAGTGGCAGGACTCACATGGGGTCTCCGGAGCGGATGTGCTTGCAGGCTGTCTGGATCACCGACTCGCAGGCCTCGTTGAGCGCGCGGTCGATGCGGTAATCGGCACCGGGGTCCGTCTCCTGGATCAGCGTCTGGAGCTGCAGGAAAGAAATTGCGGACAGGAGGACAAACGTTAACAACCTCAATTCCAGCCTCTCAGTGTGGCAATTCTATGCCAGCAGCAACGCCACCACGAACGGCCTCTGCCCTGCAGTGTTTGATTTTAAGTGCCTGTGCTGTCAACTCAGTCTCCAGACATGGGAGCCCAGCATGAGGGCATTAGGAAGTAGCCCAGGAGCTTTGGATGAGACCAGTCACACACTGAAGGTCAACTGTGAAGCTGGACCACTTATGTAGTAATTTACAGAACTGAGCTGGTAACATTTGCATACTGTTATTTCTGATCCATCTTAGTCTTTGGTGGCAACCTCATTCCATAAGGCTGAGGATACCAGGCATGCAGATTTGTCATATTTTCATGAAGGCTATTTCCAACTGAAACCCAAATCAATGCTCAAAGACCAGTTGACCAACTACAAATGAAACTTAAAACAATTTTTTGAATTGCCTGGAGAGGACACAAAGGTTTTATTGCAATACAAGATAAAATGTCCTGTTCTGCTGCCCCGTGAAGAATCCTTGATTTCCTCAGGGATGCCTGCTCTTTTATTTATTTATATATACATGTATATATATATATATTCCACCACTCCCTTTATGACTTCAAAATACTTTCAGCTGTCATAGGTAAATACAGTATGAACAGTTCCATCAAGTCTTTTCTTCTTGTGAAAATGTTATTCTGACAAAAGCTCCAGAAAAAGAATTTTCTCTTATTAATAAGGAAACACCATGTAGCATGTTTAGCACTAAGTTTCAAAATCAGATCCAGAAACAGTCAATGGCATCTGAACATAAATTTGGGAGGAGTTTGCTGGGCCAGGGGATGGGAATTTGGATAAATCCCAATTAATCAGTAGTTTCTGGACTCTAACTCAGCCCCACTTCATTTTCCATCAACCTGTGAATTCCCCAAGACTGTCTGACAGCAGACTGGTATCATCATTTGACAGGCAAACATTTTTAGCTGACAGATTTGGAGGGGAAAGGGAAAAAAAAAGGCAGAGAGGTTGCTTAGAAGGCAACTGCACACCGACATCAAATGGTCTGTGCTGTTAACATCTTGACACTTGCTTAATGATTTTTGTCACTGGCCCCCAGCCCAACTAAATCAAAAGCACAGTCACAATTTTATCCTCCACCTTTCAAAGTCTACACCTAAACACCATCCAGGAAACTCTCAGGGGCAAAGCCCTAACATCACAAAACACAGGGAAGAAAAAAAAGCATCAGAGAACTGGAGAAAATACCAGCTAGCACTACTTATCCAATAGGAAACTTATAATCATCAGGCCAGACCACAGATTGCCTGGGAGGAAAGCAGAATTTCCTGCAACTTGCCCTTAATTATGCCCAGCCTCAGCTTCTAAGGGATGCAGGCATATCAGAAGAGCACTGCCTATCCAAAATTCTTGGGATATTTTCACTAAAAAATAAAAATAAAAATAATAAATAAACATCTTATAGTGGTCCAATAAAAGCCAATACGAGATCCAGTTCCTAACAGGGATCAGCAGAAGTGAGAAGTGACATGTTCTTTACAAACTTTGCAAGAGTCACTGCAAGGAGGAGAAGAATGTTGTGGTTCTGCTGGTGCACACTCACACAGCCTGCATGGACGGGCAATACTCTGGATATAAAGTGCTGGCATCCCTTTGTGTCAGATGTTTATGTATTAAAAAGATTCCAGTTTGATCAGTGGAATTGGTGCCTCAAGGAAAATTGGGTGAATAGAACCACAAACCCAACACTTTCTTAGACACACAGGGCATTATGTAGGCAGGATTCTTCCTCAGATCTCAGTTTAATTGGTATTTTTGTTGCTATCAAGAGGCCAAAACCCACTGGGTACAAGAGCTTGGAAGCAGCAAAGCACCTCCTTGTCCTTCCACCCTGTTATGGGAACTACTGCAGAATTCACTGTCTCAGTTCTCAACCACATGCAAGATGTGCAGCACCAAGCCAGCTGCCCTGACTGCAGGGAAGAAGGAATAATTTGGCACAGTGATAAAAGTGAAGGTTGTAAAGGATTTTCCTTCCTCCCAGAACAAACCCCTGCAGCTGAAGAAAAGGAGCTGGATGAACTTGACAGTCCTCTGGACTTTTATCCTGATACAGCTCAACTAAGAATGAACTATCAGCTGTATTAGAAACTGAAAACAAAAAAACATATGCCCTTTAAGGAGGGATTATAATTTTACACACTCAAGGGACTGAACAGAAAAAAAAAACAAAGATGAGACCAGGGCACCATTGAAGCCATATGTTTGAAAAACAATTTGTCAACAGCTCTAGTATAAAATATCCCTTCCACTAAGCAACACCACAGGTGCTAGACATTGCCAGTACAGCTGGAGAGCTGATGCTCACAATTAAGTGACACTTTATGTGCTGTCTGAAGACTTAGTGAATCGCAGACCCGCCCTCCCCACGTGGAGGATCCCTAAAAATCGCAGTGTGGCAAGACAGGCTGAGCACACACTCAGTTCTTTTTCTAACTTGGGCTGAACCACTTATGCTGCACGGAAAGCCATTGTTCTTCCCACCATTCACAGGACACAATGGCATTTTGGCAAGTTGACTGACCAAAACCGAGGCAAAAGCCCCACACAGCTGAGACATTTGGGACAGATTTGCTCCTTGCACAACAGCACAGGTAAGTGTGAACAGTAACTCCTGTATGCAAGATCACTCTGGCTGAGGTGTCTCACAAGAGATGGAACTTCTCAGACCTAAACACTGGGCTTTGGGAATGTCTGGGAATGCATTTCATTGACAGCTTTAAATACAAATGCTCACTCATATTCTACCTGCAGGAAAGGGTAAGAGCAGATGCTCCTGTAGGAAAATAAAATCACGGAGGTTCTTTGGTTGTGTGTTGTTGTTTTAGGATTCTTGATGCTGTTTTTGGCAGATAGGCAAACATCTTCCTAAGGCAGGCCGAATCAGAGTAAACCTTCACAGACACAACAGGAAAACCAGATCCAAATTAGATGATAACTCCCAGTTTCCTCGGCCAAACTGTCCAGGCAGGTGTGTCTGGTCACAGAGCTTCTCTGAGGAAGAATTTCAGCACAAGACCTATTGCTTTGAGGCAGCCAAGAAATCAAGGAGCTGCTTTAGCATTCCCTAATGGTGCTGCTAAAATCATGGAGACATGAGCTTCTGACTGTGTGGGGAAGACATCTGGAGATGGACCCAAAGCACTGCAGCCAGCTTGGCGGGGACCCCCCCAGAGCATCCTTGCTGTTCTACTCTGTTCCTGCAGGTGGAAATGCAGAGGTGCCACAGACCAGCACTGCCACCACCACCAACCACAGCAGAACCATGTCAGAGGTGCTCTCTAGGTACCCAAAAGGAACCCTGAAAGGATGGATGTCTAACCTGCCATCTTCAGGGCCTGTCACATGACAAGGAGCCTACTGCACAAGTCCCACAGTATCTGCAAGGGTTTCAGGCAGTAATAGTCTCTTCCTTGAAAAGCTAATTTGAAAGGTAAAAGTAGGAAGCTGATTCTAACACAATAAATCAAAACAGAACAAAGCCACTGACAGCTGAGACAACCCTTACCATTCAAATACAAGGATAACAATAAATTATTTAGTACTTCAGAAGTTGTCAGCTGTTTTATAACAGCACCATGCCAGTCTTCAGGAACTCAGATCGTTGGAATGTTTATCACATTCTTGCAATAATCTATTTCCTCTTGCCCATAAGAACAAGGACAAGCTAATTGTATTTTATAAAATCAACACTTAATTTGCTCCTGCTGTGTTTTGCAGAGAACAGAACACATTTAACTTGAAGGGGAGTCATGGACAAATCTTATTGCATCAACTTACTGTACAAAAATTAAGCAGTATCTCAAGCATAAGAGAAGTGTAAAACCCCCAAACCTGCTATAGATTTCTACAGATATTTTTCTCCAAAAGTTTGAAATCTCGTATCATTTTGGGGGGTCTCCTGTCTTGACTTAGGAGTTGTTCCTAACTCACCCTTCATGATCTGGAAGTTGTTCTCAAGATGAACTGATCTGATGACAATTTGCAAATAATCAGGTTCGGAGGCAGCAGATTCATTTTCACATTTGAACAGAAACAAATAGTCGTTTTTTTCCCCACAAAGGCTGCAAAGCACAAGTCACACACCGCAGCTCCCCGCAGAAATGACTCAAACTGCGCAGCTGCTGCACCAGCACACCTGGTGTTTGTGCAGAGATGAGCTTCATCACCAAACACTTATGAAAACTGAACAGATATTAATTTACCTGTGATAATATGCACAAACTGGCACCACTTGGGGCTCAGGCTTTAAGCTCTTGGTTCCACATACTGCAGGAAGTCAAAGTCATACATGTCCCCAAACTCCTGCATCAGTCCTAACACTCCCTCACCAGGTTTTGTCATTGATGTCACTTTTCTGGGCTCACAGGTCATGAAAAGCAAGTATTAAGTACAAAAATGTAACGTATTCAAAAGCACTAACAAGTTTGGACAAAAATTAAATTATTGTTTTCAATGTAAAAACCCACCAAACAAGATGTATCTGGACTAAAATGAAAAGGCAAAAAGAATTATCCCAATTTACAAAGGTATTTTGGAGAAAAACTGCATTTACTTCAGTGGCTGCAACTACACCAGCATGCAGCAACTCTCTGTCCCTGAAGTTCCGTTTCCATCATTTAAGTTGAATGAAATACAAATAAAACTGAGTGGGAAGGTGCTTCGAGGAGGTTTTGTGCATTTCCAAGGACAGGGCATAGGGGGGAAAGTGGAGAGGGAATATTTTAAAATTACAAAAAGCAAGTTTCCCTACATCTTGCACCCAGGAGAGAATTTAACGACTTGAAAGCTGGTGGGAGAAGAACTACGGGAGACCCAGTACAAAATCCAGAGCAAGACAATCCAAAATGTACTTTTCTCAGGGGGGAAAAGCCCCACCATTACCACCAGTGTGCTGCGAGATACCAAGTTACACTTCATACCACGAGCAATTTACGACTGCCTCCAGCATTCCCCAGCAGAACCTCCATCACCAGCAACAACAGACACACCAGAGCAAACCACAGGGGAAGTGACAGAAGAGCCTCTTACTGCCTGCTGACAGTTGAGCCCCACGTTGCCCTTCTCTCCCCGCACGACCTTCATGAGGCAGTGCAGGGTGCGGCCCTTGCGGTGCAGGCCCGAGCAGTGGTGCTCGATCTCCCCTCGGCAGCTCAGGATGATCTCCGGGCTCAGAGAGAAGTCTTCCATCAGCATGCGCCGGTAATCCAGCATCTCGCCCTGGCACTCGCTGCTCACTTGTCGACCTGAGCCAAGAGAACAACGATGTGGTTTAGTTTCAGTGCTTGGCAGAGCCCTTCTTGACCTGAGCTGCTGCTGTGTGGGAAGAGCAGGGACAAGGTCCACGCTCTGAACGACGCCAGACTGCAACCAGTGTGCTGGCCATCAAACCAGGGCTGTGGTAGCTCCTGTCACTTAAATGAACCTGTAAAATACAGCCAGGCTAAGCATTCAACATGCTTTTTAAAAAAGGATTCCCTGAAAGATTAAGAGAACCTTATTTTGGATTTCACAGTACAGGAGTTGTTCTGAAGAACACCTGAGAGCGCTCGGTGGGTCTGCAGTTCTGCAGCACAAACAGCTTTACCCCATATGCTCAAGGGCTCATTTTTCCACAGTGTGAGTCTCCTCTGGTTGTTCACCAGTTTGATATGTAACTGGGGGAGGAATTTGTCAGGACAGCAGGTTAAAGGTTTTCTCTGAGGAAAAGGTTTTCTAGAGCAGCAGCACATAAATGCTCAGGAAGCCAAAAACCAGCCTAGAACAAGAGCATGCGTGGAGTGTCTAATAAACCACTGCAGCTACACAGAAACCTAGCTGTAGTAAATGCTTGGATCTGCTGTAAGCTTTCCTGCAGTCCCCATGTAGACAGTTAGGGTTGGTGTTTTTTTAATCAAAGACACCCAGCACGCCAAGGGAAAAACAAGCAGTTCTCCAGTGCAGATCCAGAGGATTGATGTAACACATCATTTCACAGGTTATGGCAACTTCACAGAGAACCTTTAGCATGGTCCCGCTGCATTCAGCCCTTTAATGCCTTTGGGACAGCAGCTGGTGTTAGGGCATGTCCAGCTTACGCTAATTTAAATGAATAAAAATAATATTCTCATGTTTACCTTCTTTTATTTAGAAAAAAATAGAGTTAGAGAAATTAAGGCATTTACCCAAGCCCCTGAACTGCAAGGAAAGACATCATTTACAGGAGGCAGAGGACTGAGTATCCCTGGCTTTCCCTGAGCGAGGATAAACAGGTTCTCTATGCTGTGTTTTAACCTTGTAGCATATTTAATGCTCACTACACAAAGGAGGAAAAGAGCTGCTTGACTTCACAGTGAATAGAAGGATTTGCAACTACACATCAGCAGTCCAAGTGGGATTTGGTATTTTGCATTTTAAACTTCTTGTCTACACAATAGGAGACAGCAGCAGAGGTTTACTCAGCCATTCTCCTCAACAACACAACAGAGAGTGGGGAAAGCATCACGATGTGGAAACCTGCCTCTGAACCAAAGCCTGGAAAAAGGTGCTTGGAGAAAGAGACTGTCAATTAACGCTGAAGGTGAAGAAACTTTTAAAATCGTGGTCCCAGCGAGCCTTTAGCTGCACTCACCTCTGTGCACTGCAGATTCCAAGCACATCAGCAGGTAGGACAGCCGGGCTTCCCGGGAGCGGGGAAGGTTCTCCACATTGCACCGGTATTTCTTCAGGTCACTCTTACAGGACTTGGCCAGCGAGTAACTCACTTTGTAGTCCTGGGCAATCAGCTTCTGGCGGGTGGTGAGGGCATCACGGCACTGCAGGGGGACACAGGTAGGTGATGGAATCAGCTTCTGTGTGCTGGTGGCACGGAGCTGGCCCTGCTGCTTTCAAGTTTTCCAAGTTGCATTTCAAAAAAAAACAACTCGTGCTTTCAAATTCATGTGTTTAAGCCGGACTGCAGTTAAATTGCATTTGTCTCATAGAAACCACACAGTTAACAATGCCCACTGAGGTCAACAGATCAAGGGTTTCAAAGGCAGCAGCTCTCTGCAGAGCACTTCTCAAAACTGCACATTCATCCAGCTCTTTGTGAAGAGCTGTGGCTGAGAGTGTGACTCATTCCCGGTAACTAGGATCGGTTGCTGACATTTATCCCAGCTGTGGTACATGTTCACCCCATGCCCTCAAGAAATAACTTTTTCCAGTCACATTTTCAAAATAGTGTGTTCCTCGGATTTGTTCTGCAACGCACTGAGCAGATGACAGCAGATAAAACGGTCTAACCGTGGGAATTTCGAGCCATTTTCCACAACTGGTGAGGTTCACGAGGGTGCACTGTGGCCAAACCCAAAGCCAGCAGCTGCACGACCAACCCTCTAAATTTCATCCAAAAAAGGGCCTGTAAAAACACTGCTACACTTCGCAGCTTTTGGTTTAAATTATACGAAAATTAAATCTGAGGGTGGCAGGAAATTCAGAATAGCTCAGTCAATTTGTCCACTCTCAGCCTATTTGAAAGGAAGGGGAACAGTGCACAAATAAGGTAAGGGAAACAGGAAATTAGTCTGATCCCTCTAGGACTCTGAACCGGGCTCCTTCAGTGGATCTTCTTTGGGAAGATCTTTACAGACATCCATCTTCATATTGTTTCAGACAGTTTATATATAATTCCATAAAATCCAAAACACTACGATGCTGCTTCCAAAAATCACTGAAGGCATTGCTGCCTTCCCAAATCTGTCCCTAGACAAATACAAACTATTTTCAGGACTGGCTGTCCAGAAAAACATTTTTTTTTTGCTGTTGTTGCAAAACACATCTTCAGGAAAATCACAAGGAAAACTTCAGGAACTGAGCTATGCATCTTTCCCAGAGGATGTGCTACTTGAAAACAGTAGAACAATGACACAAATGCAGCTTCATGTGCTGAGGAACTCGGGCATTTTGTTTCTAATCTGTGCATTAGGACAGCGTTTACCCAGGGCTCACCCCAGCACGATGTGACTGCTACTTTAAACACTCCATCACAGTGCTCCCACTTGAGCTGCATGTCTGCCTCCCAAATTACCCACCCAAAGCTTTGATTTATTTAAATCCTTAACTTTAAAGGCTGAAACTTGACACACAAAAATATCAAAGTAAAAGAATTTGTTAAAGCGGCCAATTATCCGACCACGTAGACGACGGATTTTCCTCAACGCTGGAAAAGAATAATGCAGCCTGGACTGAGGAATGATCCGATGATTCCTGCAGTAAAGATTTGTCTCAGTAGGATACCTACCTTTTCACTCATTGATTCTTCAAACTTGTGATTAAAGAGGCACTTGTAGACCCGGCCTTCCCCAGCCTGAGTCTGTGGAACAGAACAGAACCATTTACAGTTAATATTAAGACCTGCAATGCTTAATGAGAGGGCTGAACTACACCTAAGGGCTTCTTTTTTTTTTTTTTTTTTTGAACTAGTAACATATTAGAAAGTTAATATTTCAAATGACAGCAATACCTTCTATGCAATGAAAATCTTTAAAATTTTATTGCATTTAAAAAAATCTAGTCGTGCTCATCACCCTGTTAGTGTGAAGACTCTCAGCTGGCACAAGCTACTCCAGACTGAACGATGCAGCTTTCCAGCTCATGGCCCCAAGGAGAAGCAGTGCTACAGTAAGGGCAGACCAGGCTTACCTTGTGCAGCAAACAGCTCACAGCTGCAGAAAGGAGAGGTCACCCACCTCCACTGCCTCCTCCCCACTGCCTGCCACGCCAGCTCTGATGCTCATCTGATGCTCTGATGCTCATTTACAACAATTCAGTTCATTAACGCCCCGGAAATAAGGCCTGTTTGTTGGGTGAGTGCATTTAATACTGGATTTACTGCAAAATGACAGCTACAAGGTGTCTATCTGCAATATTATGCACCCCCACTCAGGCTCCAATCTAGTGTCTCACTGCTGTTCCAGCAGAGGTTTGTGGGTTTGTTTGCATGGATTGCTGCAGAGACAAGGCACGAGCACAGCACTCACGTTCTCACAGAACCGCTCCCGGTCGTCTCGGCACGCGAAGTACAGGTGCCGGTCCAAGTGGAAATCATCCGAGGAGAGCTCAGCAACACGGAGAATTGCCTTCTTACACTGATCAGAAACCTGAATTCGAGGATCAGTCTCCTCTGCCTCCTTCACCAGGCCTTTTTCCAGGCATGCCACCACCTCTCCTTGTGAGTGAGCATCCTATGGGAGAAGGAGGAGACAATGCCTGTAAACAGCCATTTACATAATCAAGTGATCTGTGATTCTGGCAAAGAACCATATTAATTAAGCAACACTGTCTACATATAGACTTCCAAAAGTTCAGCCTAAACCACATTCACATTCAGAGGAGGCAACAGTTAATATCTGTACTAACCACACTTTATACACCACCATCCTGCTGATGGTCACCATGAAATCCCCCCTCCAATGCTGTGGGCTTGTTTTAATGTGACTTAATGAGATTATCACTACTTAGTCACACTGCTCAGAGCAGTTTACCAAAACAGCCAAATTATCTTTAATCTGACACAGCTCTCTTGGCACCATAGCAACAGCAAGCAACAGCATCACATTAAGAACATACTTGGGAGAGAAAAATCATAGTTCTGCCACGCCGAGACAAGCCTTCAGCTCGAGTGGGGAAAATTCGTGATGCTAAAAAGGCCACAAAGGAGCTCTGACCAATGCAGGCTTCTCAGTGCTAATTCCTCCATTAGGAGAATAAAAAATTGCAAAGCATTCAAGGGTAAATGAAGTCTTGGACAAAGCAGTTCTGGCCCAATGCTGTGCACCACATATCCACTGTCCCACAGGCCTGGACACAACTCTGGACTATGAGCAGCGACTGTCAACAAACACAGAGAGCCTGTGCTTTGTCTGAAAGCCTGGAAGAAGCTGGGCAAAGCTCCATTTAGTTTCCTACGTCCTTTCTACGTGTTTAGAAAGAGAACCATTGCTCCCTCTATACCTCTGCAGAAGGTCTGGTTCCCCTAACAAACATGAATTCTTCTCAAGGCTTTCTGCAAGTTTTTCCTGTGAAGGCCACCTTAATTTACGCTGCTCTGCTTATCCTACCTGGAGTATGCAACAAGGCCTGCATATTCACATTCAGCTGAATCACCCAGCCTGGCATTTGCAGTCCCCGTTTCAGAGCCATCCCTTCAGCTCGCTCTGTCAAGCAGATCCATCCACACTGCTGTTGCAGGAGCATGAGTAAGAGAGCAGTCTCCATAAAACACGACCACAACTACTCAAAGCCACACAAACTCTTCCAAATCTTTTTGTTCTGACGTGTCTCCTCAGCAGGCAGCCTTTGATTCATGCCTTAGCTGTGCTACACTTGGAGCACAGGCAGAATCGGCCAATTACGAAGTTGTAAACACAACTTTGATATAAAATCAGTTTAAAAGGGCTAAAAGCAGTTTTTCCCTTTAAAAAAAAAAAAAAAAAAAAAAGAGGGGGAAAAAACCCCAAAATCCCACAAACCCCAAAGTTCCTTATTTTGGTTTGCTCTTTTCTTTGAGTGGGAACTGGCCAACTCTGTATGCTGGCCAGATATCAGCACCTCTGAAGAAATATAATTATATATCAACAGACCCCCTAGGACTGAGCCCAAAATCTGGGTTCTGAGCAATACCAGTTAGCAGCACCACTGCCACGTAACTAAATTGCCATTTATCCACACTGGAAGTTGTGCTGAGTCGCTGGAGCCAGAGCAGCCAGGCCGTGGAAAACCATCCAGCAGATCTACCAGGAGTTTCAATTCAGCGTTCCCAGACACCAGGGATGCTGGGATGGCTCTTGGATTAGCCAATTCCCAGGAGTACAGGTGAAAGTACACTGTATAATGCTACCCATACACTGCTATACCACTACACTGAGCAAACAAAGACTGAGCTGAACGTTATCAGCTCTTCCCGTGCAAACTCAATCCCCCCGTGTCCAGCACTTCTGTGAAACTAAGGAAGGAGAGCAACTGTACTCAAAGCACTCAGGGATCACAAAAAACCACAAACAACAAGAAAACAGTGGTGTCCTAAGGTGCTTTCTTTAGGAAAAGCACTGTTATCTGTTACAGCTGTGCAGTGGACACTGATGGAGCTTTCATGATGGCAAAGAATCAGCTACAGCTCAGACACCAAGGTTAAACAGCACCCCAGCAACTACACACCATCCACTAGCTTAACACAACCCTGGCCATCACCAGGACTGGGAAAGCAGCTCATTCCAACAAACAAGCCAAAGAAGAAAAGCTCCGCTGCAATTACCAATTTCCATTTCAAATTAGGTCCCTACTGCATGAAGACAAAGCAACTTTTAAACACCAGGAGCCCAAATTCGCCATAAAGCACTACTGCCAACTGGAAAGCTGACTGAAACTACTATTAAATGTTTCTCCACTAACTGGAGGAAAATAAAAACAAACTCCTCCCCCAAACACCTCCACAGCACAGGCAGATATGTTAGAAAAGTCAGTGCTTTCAAATGACACATCTAATGACACATCCACAGCCTTTCTGATACAGAAGGCAAAATGAAGTCTACGGTCAGATCAAGACTTCCAGGCTGAACTTTAAAGCTCTTATAGTGCAGAAACCCAACTAGAAATGTGGAAAAGAAAGCACAGAAAGCACCACATCAGAAGCAACAAACGCAGCAGGGTTTCAATTAGAAAGCAGAAAGCAAGATGAAAGAAAAAGGGGAAGTATAGAAAAGGAACATGGTTAGCCAGCAGAGGGGCTTTCAAGAGGCAATGCAATTCCAGAATACCAACTTAAGTGCCTTCCACAGTTAAAAATGCCAGTTTATCCCAGCTATTCTGATGAAGCTATCATTCTGCAATCTACTAGCTGCCTGATCTGGATGGAGTTCATGGTCCAGCTGTGCTTATTTCCATAAAAAAAGAGAGAGAGATGAATCTCTTCCCCCATCTTCCTCCTCAGGTGTCCAGGTGCTAGTTCTTAAATTCACAGTTACCTTCAGTCACACAAAAGGGTAATGACTGTTTCTCTACAGGTAACTCTCAGAAGCTAAAGAATGGAAATAAAACCAGAACTAGCATCTGACGGGAGTAAATTAGATTTCTCCAAAGCAGCAAAGGGATAGAACAGAACACCAACAAAAGAAATGCTTGCAGAGCCATTTATAGCTGTTTCCATAGCAGTATGGAATACTTCAATTGCTCTGAGTGCCAAAGATGACAGCATAACAAAAGATCCACGACAGGCTGCGATGCTTTCACAGGCCAAGGCACATGTCCTGGGTTGGGTACCAAGAAAGAGAGAACCACGCACAAAACCCCCACAGAAGTTTGGTTGGTGATCCCTTAGCCAGCCCACAGGAACTTGGTGACCCCAAGTTTGCATTCATTTCCCTCTCCCTGATGGTTTGTGGCCTCACCCAGCCCAGCCCAGCCCAGCTCCCCCTTCACCCCGGTAAGCCAGACCAACACAGAGGGCTGAGCACCCTTCCACACACAAACCTGCCCACAGCAGTTCACTTCTACCGTGGGAGGCTTGGCTTATGCTCACAAAACCCCCTCTGCTGTGTCCCTTCAGTGCCACCACAAGTTATTTTAGGTTATTTCAGTTTGGTGAGGCCACAGGAAATACGCAGGCCTGACACCCAGGATTCCTGTATTACACTTCTGATTCTATACTGATTGTTAAAAGCAGTTTCTCATTCCATGAGGTCCTTCTCCTTTAGAAGAGAACCTTTACTTAATGGAAAAAAGCAAGTTACTCAGCTGTTACCAGCCTGAACCTGTGGTGCCTCCAAGTTCCTCCTGCTTCTGTGGTTGCTTTTGTTCTGGTTTCCAGAAATAGGTTCTTACTTTTGTGCTTTCTGTGGTTCACCTAAGTCTTCTGGAATACACCAGCCCTTCAATTTAACACACTATGGGTGTGAAGATGCTTACAGCAGTGAATATCTCAAACAACCAGGAAAGCTTTTTTTTTTTTAAACCAAAAAAACGTGCATCTTTTGTTATATACCCCCTCATTAACAACTCATCTAACAGACTAATTGTTGCAAGCTTAAGAGGCATAATTTCAAAAGCACTGTAAAAAGCTGATAGGATAATTTTAACTCTATCCCTCAACATTAAAACTTATCATAGAAGAAGTCACTCATTCCTGCAGCACTACATAATTGCTGCCTGCATTAGCTATGCTGAAGCAGACAGGGAAAGACAGTCCCTTGAAAATAACCCCACATGCAGTCACTGCAAACTGTTCTTTGCATCAGCCTCTGCTAAAGTCTCACATGGCAGAAGAACACAGATTCAGTACAGCCAGGACAATACTGATAAGTCTGCACTCCTAAAATGTGCCACAGGGTACCCTGTGCCCTTCAACTGCTTTTGGGTGGGCAGGGGAAAGGAGAAGCAAACAGATCAAAGCTCTTGATCCAGCCTATCAACCACAGCTGGAGAAAACAGAAAGGGTTATAGCACAGGTCTCATCACCCTGATAACCCTCCTGCCAGACCCCACCAGACTGGGAAATAAGCCAAGCAATAGACCTGCTTAAATCCATTGTTTGGATTCATGGTACTGAGTCAAGCAGGAGAGAGCGTCATCAGAAAGACAAGTACCTGCCAGATCACCTGTAGCCAGTGTGGAAAGACAAATGAAAATCTCTGAACAGCAGTTCCTCACACAGGAACCAATGTATTTATTAAAAAGGAGCTGCAAAGAACCAGGACGTCACACTTTTCAGACAGATGAGACACACCACACGTTTCCTCAGCTGCAAGTGAGACAGGATACACTATTGCAGAGCCCCCACCATCAGTTTCCTTGAGTGAACGACTTTTACAAGCCTATTGACAATCTACATGTTCTCTGGATACCTTTTCTCCAGGTCGAATGCTGCCACATTTCAGGAGATTGATGTCAGCCTTGCAGTCATCCATGAAGCCGCAGATCAGCCGATAATCGCTGAAGATAATGGCTGTCATTTTAGTGATGTACTGATGGCACTGGTACTCAGTGATGTTCCCTCTGTGATCCACCAAACATGATACCAAGAAGCCTTTACCAACTGGTTCATCTGCACACTCCTTTATCTGTTAAAAAAAAAAAAAAGGGGGGGGAATAAAATTACAGTGGCTGCAGCTACTGAATTTAACCTTATTAAAAAAAAAATCCTCAAAGGAACTTGCATCTGTAGCTTCAAAATCTGCTAGCAAAGAAACCCTCTAGGCTTCAGTTTGATTTTCAGTAAGTCAGAACACTTGAAAATATTTCAGAAAAGAGAAATCTCCTGTGTGCTAACATCTGAAAAAAGGCAAACACAGCGACCTTGAGGATTATAAACTCTGTTGCTCAGTAATCATCTTTCATAATTACATTGAACCCCTGCAATCAAGAAGACTTGTCGAAAAAACGCTAGTTTGACAAACCTTTATTTAGAAAACCGAGCATATTACAACATCACTAAATCATACGTGGACCCCTATTAGCCACCTGAACTCACACAGTGTAAGATTTTGGCTAGAGGTGAGAGGTGAGACTGATTCAAAAGTCAATACTATTTACTGAATGGTTTATAACTTGCTGGGAGCCAAAAATTACTATTAAGGAAAATCCTCATCAAATTCATTTCTATCAGGCTCTCGTAGGAACTGATTGTTGGTACCAAACCTTTTACTCAGTAGTCTAAAAAAAGTAAAAATCACAGCTAACCGAAGCTGAAAGCTGTGCAGGGATTGGAAAAGCAGCCTACAAGAAGAGACAGGTCCCCAATATAAATCACAGCCTGCACTGCTCAGGGAAGCAGACAGCAGGGCCAAAACCATCACCTTTGCAAGCAAAAGACGCAGGCAGTTTTGACAGTGTCTTTCCAAAGGAAGGGGAAAACATGGTTACCTATCAGCTAAGGATGGTCCCTCGGGGAATGCTGCCACAGGAGCAGTGCAATGCCTGGTTCCAAGGAGCACTGAGACTCCCCCCCAGCTCTTTAACCCTGGCCAGCCCCTGCTGAAACACCTGCCCGGCTCTGCGGCCCCTGCTGAGGATTGAGCTGAGAACCCGCAGCCTGCAGAGCCAGCTCTGGGCAGCCAGACACTGAAGTTCAGCGGTGACAGCTTTGCAAGCAAAAGATACATGGGCTGACTCGATTACATCAAAGATTTGCTCCTGTAAAAATGCTGAAGGGCTCATCAATCTCAGGGAAGATCTACGGCAATCAATAATCCAGGCGGGTTCAGGTAACAAGCGAGAGCAGGGCTGAGGGGACGGGCAGGGAACCATTTTATCTGCTCTCAAATACCAAGCTGGAATATTTATACTGGAAATTTTAAAAAATGGAGAGCTGTCTCTAGGAAGATATATTCTAATTCAAGCAAGAATAACTCAGGGCACCCTGTCACAGACTCACGCAGGTCAGACTAGATGAATAAAACAGATCTCTGCCTCAGCTTATGAGGCCATTACTTTCTGTGCAGCAAATAAAACATACAGCATTTTAAACATCATTACTTGAAGGCAGACAGAGGCTGGTAAAACATTTTGTATTTAATCTAAATAGCTATTAGAAAAACACAGTTACTAAGGTCAATGTAATTGTTACAGATAAGGCATAAAATACATTTTGAAGTGAAAACACATATGATTCATTGCAAGGTGAAGGGGAGAGAACTGAGCAAGTGCTCTCTGAGAAAGCTGCATCTTTGGTTTGGCCCTGCTTCAGCTCAAGCACCGTGAGCCAAACCAGCACACAATGGCAACGTGCTGTTTTGGGAAGAGCCTGGCTCTGGAAACAGCCCCAGAGCTCCACGGCCTGAGCCAGTGAACTGCAGAAGAGACCAAGCCATCACGTTATTGCCAGGCCACTTCTGAAGCAACCACTGTTATCTGGTAGCCAACTTTCATTCCAGGTTAAAGCTCTTGCCAGAATTTAAAAAAAAACCACAACAGCTGAGAAAAAAAAAAAAAATAGTTGAAATTTAAATCTGTATTTAGCTGATAAAATTAAAAGGTGCACTTTTCAGAACATACCCAGTTGGGGCAGTCACCATTTCCCAAATGACTAGAAATTGCTCTTCCAGCTGTATTCTGTTTTTAATGCAAAGCAATACTTAAAATCAGAGCTCAGTCACCCAGCAAAAAACCACCTACCTGTTAGTGGGAATTAAAGGAAAATATTAGTAGGTTAATACTATATGTGAGCAGTATATGCCCACTATGTTTAAAGAGTGTTGTAGAAATACCTTTAAAAAACATGAGTGGAATGGTTTATGTACCTGCCCCAGTATTAAATACCAGATCAAACATATACAGTTATTTTTCCTTATCTTTTTTCTTTAACTAAAAATTACTCAGGAAATGGCAGAACACTGGTAGTCCATGCCATCATTCACCACAATTACAAGAGGAACACTTGTGGTTAATGTACAGCTAAAATTCTGTACGTTCTTCCCACTGCTTTTAGACATCCCAGATTTAGAGGGCATCGTTTACAGCAGTGCCAGACTGTCCCCGTATAAAAGTGGTAATTAAACAGACTGTTAAAAGAGCATTTTCAAGAATGCCTCGGTTGTAAAAATTCTGCAGCAGCCATATGACATAAACCAGAAAAATACAGTATTTTCTGTGATCACAAAAAAGTGGGATCCAACAGATTTGGCAGCTTTTGCTTTTGGGAACTACCAAAATCCAAACACAGCATAGCCCTTTGATGCAAGCTGCTTCCTTCCACTGTTTCATCTTCCAGCCTTCTTGTAATAATTATTTCCTTGATCTCCCCTTACACCAAACGATTTTTTTTTTAAAAAAACACAAGTTTATGGCCGTGTTAAATTATATTAGTGGATATACAAACAAGGTTTTTCAGAGCATGGTTTAATGACTGAATTCAGCCAGCTGAAGCCCGTCCTGCTGCAGAGAGCTTTGCTTCCACTGCTTCCTGAAGTCCGGCTGAAAACCACCACAAACATAGGGAGGAGAGCTCAGCTCAGCTCAGCCAGTGCCTGCAGAGCTCCAGCACGAGCAAGAAATGATTGATCAACTCATCTCTGAAGCTGGACCAAGGTATGTTGATGCTTGAGATACGGAGCATCAACTCCTAGTGCAGCCTAAAAAGAAGAAGTTCCAACAGAGTCTCCTTGGTGTAACTACACTTTGAACCTTGAAGTGAAAGAAGATGATTCATCATTCGATGCCTGTGTAGTTCTCCTTCCTGCCAGCATGACACAGTCCAAAACCAGCCTCGGGCTAAATTCACAGAACCCCTGCTACACCAACACTGTTACAACTGTCAAACACTTGATAGAGAGGGGGCAAATCCAAGCCACGACAGATTCCCGACAGAAGTTCTGGTAGGAGCTGACAGGTTGTTAGTTCATTTCTTTCTGCCACCCCTTTGCCTGGTACCACTAAGGTACTTCAGCAAGGAGACTGAATTCATTACCAGGGAGCGATCTGGCACATGAGACCAGAGCTTCCCCAGCCCCAAATCATCATTGACACACTAGTTCATTATCACAAAGACATGAGAAGGCCTCAGTGCCCCAGCAGCAGCCGTGCCCTTCTCCTGCCTTACCTCAGCAATAGTGGACTTGCAGACTTCTCTGGCCACCGATTCAAACTTGGGGTCTGTTGTCAGGTTCAGTTTGTAGTTCCACAGGAGCTGTGGAGACAGCGTTTGTAGAAAGGGGGTTTAAGAGCTTCCCATTGGGAATGACAAACATTTTTACTTCAGAAAACAATGAAACATCATTTATCCCCATCCTTTTCCAGTGCAATGATCAATGTAAAGTCTCCTTGACAACAACTTGGTCCCTTCATTCCTGCAGTAATTTTCTCACACTGAATAAATTCAGGCTGTCAGAAATCTCTCCATAAGGTCATGAGCTGACTCATTAAAAGGAAATATATATATATATATTGCATGAAGACTACTTCATAACTAAAAGGATAAAACAATGAAAGCTGTAACTTGCTACCTGCTGCATATTTAGCAGTGTCTTTAGCCCACCACACCTTTCTGTGTTTCAATTACACACAAAACACTGGGAAAACACAAGGAAAGCATTTTCACATCAGCTCCAGGAGGATGGAAGCACAGAGAGAGAACCAAAGTCAGAATAAACATAACTGAACCATCTTCCACACTTCTTACCATAGTTTTGTAGCTGTGAAAAATTAAAAAGGAGATGATGAAAAACTAAGGTGTTTCAGGTGGAGTAAGTTGTAAATAGAGAGATTTAACAGATAAAAGTGAATAAACAGGGAACCTGTCCTCACAGAGTGCTGTAAGGCCTCTCCCAGCCAGAATCAGAAGTACAAAAACAAGGGCACAAGATGAGAATACATTTGTAATCTCCAGCTTTGGAGAGTCTCAAAACGAGCCGCTCTCCAAATGAACCTTCCCACAGATAGAAGGAAGGTGAAACTTGGAGCTTAAAACTCCTGACTGTAGCACTAGGCAGCATTTTCCAGGGGATCATCAGCAGTTATGCTATCAAAAACTGCAGAGAGAGGCAAAGAAAATATTTGGACATGAGACACTTCTCTGTGGTCTCGGTTTTTATCATCCCCCTTCAACTTCTGTCTGGGAAAATGAGACTTTGCCCACACTTCCTATTTGTGAATGGTTTCCATCATCCACATGCACCCAGCATTTGCCTTGTGGCATCCAGCAGAAGAAAGGTCCAGCTTTGATTTCTAGAATTCTCAGTTTTAGTTCATTCAGGTAGTTTCTGTTGGCACTCTTAAATGTCAGGCAGATACATTTTAGTTACTGGAGTTTTTCCCTTTTTCAAAAAGACTTAAACAGAAACACGTTGTGCCCTTCATCTGATCCAACCCTGCACGACAGAGAATTACAGCTGCCAATGAAGTCAGGCAGAGCAGTACTAAAGGTTAATTTATAAACACAGTTGGAAATTACTGGTTGTACAGCATGGCCAGGTTTCATCTCTGGAATATATCTTGCAATAATAAAGCAAAATACAGCTTCTCAAGCATCCACAATCAAGACTGTCACTGAGGCATGCACTTGTCTGTCTGTGTTCAGGGCTAGCCAAGCAATTAGGGATCTTGATGTGGTGTATGCTAACAGAGTGCAGATGAGAGAAACCCAAGGAAACTAATAATACCAACCTTAGCAATGACTTTTTTATTCTCTCTCTCTTTTTCTTTTTTGAGTCTTGGGATTTGAAGAGTCAGCTTGACAGCCTGAAAACTGGCTAATAGTTTGCTCACTGTTAAACACAGCGCTGAGAGGAAATCTGTTCTAAAACCAGCCAACTGTCTCAAACTGCTTCTAAATATCACACCCCCACAGCACTTTCCAAGGGAATCTAAGAATTTAGCAGCTGTGAAAGTAATACAGAAGGTGTCACCAGCTGAAATTAAGAATTTAAATTCAGTACTGCTCACATCTTCCCCAAAAGGAGCACATCACATTGCTCCCAGTCACTCACGGGAACCACCCCCCCAGCACAAACCAGGAAAGATGTCTGCTATCCTCTGAGACACAAATATAGTTTATAAAGCTCTGAAATATGTTCCTCTCTGAAGTCTCCAGTAAGACCACGGTGGCTGTACTGGGTTAAAGAGGTCACCTTGTGTTCTTCCTCCATGGGCCAGCACAGAGACCCAAACGTGTCTCAGTTAATACCTTTTGCAAAGTACCAAACTGTGCAAAACACCTCAGGCTGGTGAGGGACAGGAGGTGCAAATGCCAAAGAAAGAGACTGAATAAAACAAAGCAATACTTACGTGATTGCAGTCTGAGGAGATTTCATTATCTGGCTGAAAGGAGAGAAAAAAAGGAGCGTCAGTTCACCGCTGATGGGATGCATTTAACAGAGAGAAGAATCCAAACTTACAGAAACTCCTCACAGTCATCTCCTTTCCACCCTAAGAACCAATTTGACACAATCAACAGGAAATTTTAAAAGCTGCATATAAAGAGTGATGACACCAAATCACCAAGAAGATTGACTAACAGGTATTTTAGACACAATGCTGTCTTAACCCTACAGAACACAAATAGCACAAGGGCAGCAGCATTTATGGAGATGCTGCAAAAACACAATGAATGTGCTGGCACTTGCCCCAATTGCCCGAAGTAAGAAGGCAAAAAAAAAAAAAAAAGCATCTGTGGGAAAACAAAGATGCAGCAGCAGAGTTTTAAAGCAAAATAAGTTTGATGCCTATGACTGAAGGAGAAAGGAGGACTCACTTCTCTCCCTCCCCCTGACCAAAACGGTCACATTCCCCATTTGAGAAGCAGTGTCTGTCTTTAATTTCAGCTGTACATTAAGGAGCTGGTTGGAGGCAGCCCTGAGATCCACACCTTCAACCCTGAGAAACTGGTAACATCCAGCGTTCACTCATCATTTCAGAATATTCACTGTATTCTCCCAGGGAGCTCCTTCAGAAAGAACTCTGGGCACGAACCACCCCATCCTCCTTTCAGCCTGAGCAGCTCTCTCACCATGAGGAGTTCCTTGAAATGGTTAATCATACAAATCTGTATCCCCTCTCCACAGCAGAACAGCACCAAGGCAGGACAAAATCACCTGGCCGTCACACCCACATTAAAAAAAAATCAACCCTGAGTCACAAAGGCTCTGCTTCCACTCATATTTAAGATGCCAGACGTGCTTGGAGAGTCACAAGACACTCAAAGCTGACACATATCAGTGACATTAACACGTTAGACTCAGGGATCTGCCTTAAGAGAACCAGCATTTCATCAGTTTGGGAAGCAAGCAGAGTTTCTCACTGCACAATGTGCTACACCAACATCTGCACCATTGCTGCTTCAGAGAGCACTGACACCAAGTGAGAAAAGCAAGCATGGAAAACGTTTCCAAGTTCTTAATTACAGCCATTATTTACTAAAGCACTTTTTATTTTGTGTAGCAGAAGTGGGAGAAATCACCTCCTCACTTTGAACATAAAAAATGGTACCTGAAGGACTCCAGTAATTAACTGCAGTTTAGTCAGACTGACACGATTTAAAACCGTATCTCCCAAAGTAATAATAAATTTGAGAATTAGGATATCAGCTTTTTTTTTTTTTTTTTTTAAAGGCTAGCAGATGCCTGCTGGTTATCCTCAGACTGCAGACCTGATTCTCTCAACTGAAAACTAAGATGCCATCCCAACTGCTCTATTTTAAACACCCTCTAAGACCAACACTATCATGGCTTATAAGGTGCATTTTCCTTAATTTTCTGCACCCATCCTGTACCCTTCAGCAACAAAGGTTTCAGGCTAAAGTAATTTCAAAAGCTGAGAGGCAGAATGCCCTCCACTGAAGTTGCTGTCTCAGTCTTTTAGTCAAGGATGGTTTCTTTATAAAAATGTATAGGTTAGCAGTGGAATTCTCCTCTAGAGAACAGGACTTACGAACACATCTGCAGGCAGAAGAATTTGTAAGGGCCAGAGAGAACTCCCCCAAAACCCTTCTGGGTCATTTCAGTTATTTCTGCGTCCTCCAACCTGGTAACCTTTGCTTCAGATCCACCAAAGATTAAAACTCAGGTTTTTTTTCTGGAACAATGAGCCCAAGAAGATAACAGTAACTTGGGAAGCTTAAACAAGCTTTTCTTGAAATACACAAAATAAAATCCTACACACTGAAACACCAGCCCTCCCTGTGCTCTGCAGCAAACGCTGGGATCCTCCTTTCCTCTCACCATTGCAAGTGCAGGAGTGGTGGGATCAGTGGCAATACTGCCCTGCTTCTCCGTATTTAAGTGAACCAAAAGGAGAAAAACAATCCTTTTGTCCGATAAACTGCAAGGCTGAGTTTGAAGAAGGGGGAAAAAAATTCTCCCCAGAGCACCTCACACCATTTCTGCCTTGCCTGTGGCCCTCTGTCCTTCCAAAGAGCAGCACTTCCAGAACAATATGTCAGCGTGGCAAGAGTCAGGGAAAAAAGGTACGTTTCAAATTACCACTAGGAGAAGTTGAAGAGCAAGAAAAGCTGCATTGTGTGAGCCCCACATGGTGAGCCAGAGGAACAGGGATGCTCAGAGGGGGCAGGGGAAAGGAGGGGAGCAGCCCAGAGCAGCACCACATGCTAGTCAAGGCATTTTAGGAGAGGATGCTGATGGCAAGGACATTCCACTGATGAGCCAGGGAGGAGGACTCCTCTTACATCTCCCAGCTGAAGGATTAAAAACAGCCTTTACAAAAAGTGTATGTGCCTCTGGGCTCACAGAAGCTTTTGCTGCTTAGCAGCTTCGGTGGGAATATATTGCCTCCCTCTGCAGTTCCCTAAAAAGCTCTCCCAACTCCGTCACGCACCAACACATCCCGGAGCAGGAACACCACTTCCTACCTCCCAGGAAAAGCAGCGTTTAGAACAAGCACCAGCTATAACCTGAGCAGAAAAAGCATTTCCTTCCATTCAACCACAAATCCCACTGCATTATTACTGTGAACTCCACAGAGAAATTCAAAAATTTGCATAAAGCCATATCACCACCAGACTGAAGAGTCAACAGCGCTGTGTTTAGAAGTGCCTTTTCCCATCCACAGGATATCAGCTTGCTGAAACAAGCCATGACAGTCATCCATCCCTTTCTACATCTCTGCTTGGGCAGCAGTATAAAACTAGGTCAAAACTAACAGCAGGCAAGCAGCCCACCACCACTGCCCAGGCTCAAGGGGGCAGGGGGTTGGATCGAGATGAGCTTGAAGGTCCCTTCCAACCCAAACCATTCTGTGATTCTGTGAAACTCAAAGTCTTGGGAAAACTCTCAGCAGGGATTATTTGAATCTCCAGAATTAAGATTCCTTTGCTTCCTTGCAGAAGTCACACAAATAGAAGAGTCTGAAGTCAACTGCCCGAGTGCCTTAATTCCCTCCTGAGAATTTAATCCCTCCTGAGAGCAGAAGAGGGGATGTTGGCAGACATTTCCACTATTCCATTAAGGCAAGAGTAGCAGTGCACTTGCAGAACCAGGCATATCTCAAATACTAACTTTGGATAATCTTCAGGGCATCGAAAACAACAGATCTTGGACCTGCTCAGGCAAAAACCACCAAGAACCAACACAGAGCAAACCAGCAAAATAAAAAAGGATTATCCTTGTGGATGGGAGGAACCCAGTAGATGCTCTCTCCCTAAATTCAGGAACAGACTGCAATAGGATCAAACAAGTCAGTTGGGAAAGTTAATGAAAGCAGCTACATTCCCATGAAACAGAGGGTAGGCAGAAGTCCAGGCAGACTGCGGGTGTTCCCCAGATTACTGCACTGTCACACAGCTGATGATACTACAGAGCACAGTGCACAGACACTGGTACAGGCAGCACTTTGATCTAAACAAACACATTTATCATTATTATCTGCAGAGAAATGGCAGAGCAGCCTGCTGACCCAGGAGCTTCTAATGAGGAGGCCAGCAAGCTGATAAAGGGACAATTGACTTCTTAGCTGTGCCCTTCCCACACATAACAGGAATCTTATTGCACCAAACACACCTAGCCAGGACAGCAAACTCTCAATAAAGTGATTCAGTCTGCAGGTATTAAGCTAGTTAGACCTACAGCACAGGTTAGATGCAAAGAGCCAGGGGAGATGAGGGTGAGCCACCCTCCTGCAAACCTGATCCCTTCCCAATGCAAGACTAGAAACGATTCTGCAGCAGAATCTGCGGAAACATGAGGAGACAGCAGTTCCTAGGCAAGAAATCAACACAGCTTTTGTAAAAGAAAAGCCACATATCACACAACTCCTGCTTCAAACGTACTGAAACATCCTGGAGCTCTGTGCCAGCAAGCATATGGCGACAGTAAACCGTTTTCACACATCCTGCAATCCTGAAAAAGTCATGTGTGAAAGGAAAGTTAAAACCAGCCATAATTTAAGTTCAAAACAGACGAGAAGACTTTGTAATTTAATTACACATTTAGTGAGCAATGAAAGCTAAACTTGTTAAGCCAAGCTTGAAATATTCGCTAATGCCAGTGAACTGTTAGTACTAAAAACAAACTCAGTGTTGTCATGTCAGCAGAAACCCTCCATACTTACCATCCCTGCTTTGAAAATAGCCAGTTTAAAGAGTGCTACTGTGGATATATCACACACTGAAGTTACAAGCTCCTAGCTTCATATCCTTTGCTTGTTTCATATAAATAATTTTTCCCACTTACAAACAGGGCCAAAGCCTGCAAGGCTGCAAATCGTTTAACCAAATAATTACGTCCACATTGGTTAGGCATTTGTAGTTTATGCAAACATATTAATCCAAGTTATACACAAGCACCTAACAACACAACACGAACACTTCCAAAACATACACTGTGCTTGCCCATGTAAATCAAGTTATCAGGACCAGCAGCAATTTCTGTAGCCACCCTGCAGACACAAAGCACAAGCAGCAAACCACCCTGCAAAAGGTTTTTTCCATGTTTTAGTCAAATTCTAGATTCCACAAAACTTTCCCACCTTGGCCGACCTTTTGTATCCTCCACGGGCATGACACCATTAAAGTAAGCATGCTTATTCAAGAAAGATAGCACAAAGAGAGATCAAGGAACCCCAGCACAACATGTGTGTCCTTCTGGTTCAGCAGCCACGGAGAAAGGAGCTGAGGATGAAGCAGGCCTTGTTCACTTGTCCTTTGAAGGTTCCTGTGTTCAGTATCTGCTTCAAACACCAAGAAAGCTCAGCAAGTCCTGTTCTTTCCCATCCAGTTTTGATAGGAAGTCAATAGAATTTTAGTAATTGTCATGTTTGCCTTGTTTCACCTTTGCCTGACACTCAGCAAAGTCCTCAGCAGGCTGTGTGCCTTTCCTGCACAGCAGAGACCCCTCCCTGGGCAAACCCCAAAAGCAATAAAATCACAGAAAACGCTCAGGTTTTAATTCCAGTGCCTCAGAAGTGACCACAGACCAGGGTGCAGTCACAGGAAAAACAC
Organism: Empidonax traillii; assembly: GCF_003031625.1. NCBI lineage: Eukaryota > Metazoa > Chordata > Aves > Passeriformes > Tyrannidae > Empidonax > Empidonax traillii. The sequence continues at coordinate 158,009 of NW_020955658.1, read as the reverse complement.
CAGCTCCGTTCCCCTCACCAGGCTAACACCTTTGCAGGTTGTTCCTGGCCAGCAGGTCCCTGTGTCGAGCTGGCTGTTCCTGCCCATGCAGAGCTGCCAGGCGGGTGCTCGGAGGCTGCACAGCTGCACGAGCTATTCCTGTCCCTGCTGCTTCCATCTCCCTGCACAGGTCACTCTCAAGCCCCTCAGCCCTCTTAGCAGGGACCTTTTCTGGTTTCACTGCTGATCCACACCCCAGAGCCAGCACCATCAAAGGAAATTTGCCCCTGGTGTTTCTGTTTCTTCTTCCCTTAGTCCCCTCTTTTCCTCCTCTTGGAGGCTTTCCAGCCAGTCCCAAGGAGTTGTGAAGCAAGACAGACCCTTAAATTACGTGTTTGCCACAAAGTTTGGCAGCGCTGCTACCAGATATGATGTTTCCCATAACACTCCTCCACAACAGAGCTCTGCTGCTCAGCACAGCCCTGACACTGAGCTGCAGATCCCACCAGGAGCCTTCAGGATTTGCTCCTGGAAAGCTCTCTCTCAACATTAGCAAAGAACCCTAAAGAGAAAGGCATGCAAGGACGCTGACAGTGTCACAGGAGGGGCTGAGAGGAGAAGGAGAGCTGTTAAGAGCTGAGTGGAACAGCTCATGGCACCATCCAAAACCCAGCAAATCAACAGAAGAGCGTTTGCCATTTTAGAGTTCTCTGTTTGTGGAGGAGCATCCCCAGCCCCAGTCAGATCACTGGGAGAGCACAGCGGTACCTCCACCTGCAGATGAGACTCTGCCTTGACCCCAACCAGAAACATCCCAGAACAACTAAGGAGTATTTGAGCAGAAAGGCAAAATCAACAGCGTGGGCATTGGCAGTTCTGCACAGCATCTGCTGGGGGATGCAGAGGAGAAATGAGTGGAAAAAGGAACGGAGGTCCCAACAAATAATTCCAGTGCAATAGTTAATGAAATGCTTTTATCAAATATATTCAAAACCTCTTAGTAAGTCGAATTCCATCACTTATTCTCAATACAGGGACTTCACATCTTTTGACAGTACATATTCTACAGTACCCCATGTTGAGCTTAACTTTACAGAAAGCTTCCAAAAAGCCATGAAGAGTTCCCAAGCAAGATTCAGCTTTACACAAAATGAAAGCTTATTGTACAAGGCGTGGTAAAGCCCCTGTCTCCTAAGAGGAGAATGTTGTTCTGGCCACGCTTTGCTCCTCAGAGAATCATGTTTTGGCTGCACATGGCCTGGAACTAGAGAAATCCGTTGTAGATTGCTTTTCTACAGGAGCTAAGAAGAAAGTTCACACCAAAAGCTCCAAACAGCAAAGCAGAGGAGAAGCACAGGTTTCAGAGCAAGCGCTGCTTACTCATCTCCCCACTCCCACTTGCAGCTCCACTTGCAGCTCCACCAGCCCGGTGCTGGAGAGTCTCTCTCACCATCACCAGGCTCCCCAGCCAAGAGCTCGTGCTTCATCAGCACAGTGGACAATGCCCCAAACACTCAACCAGCCAATATTCCTGCCTGCTTTTGTTACTCCACATGCAGGCTCACGACTGCTGAAAGCCACACAGTGCTCCCAGAGATCCCTCCCTAGCAGGATTTTCCTCGGCTCTTCCAACAAGGCCCATGTGTCCCATCAATCAGGTGCCCATCCTCAGCCAGGCACAATCAGCATCTCCCGCCCGTGTTCAGGGGCAGAGCAGCACTGCTTCAATCCTAACGATTTACAGTCACACATTCCACTTCCAAACCAAAATAAGACAAGAATCCAAACAGGTGGGAAGCAGACTCAGCTATTTTTAACTGCTACCAGCTATTCTATTTAGAGGCAATAAAAATCAAATACCTCAAAGAAGCCACTTCAGCCTTAACCACAAACCACAAGAAGAACAATTTTATTTTGAAGTCCTCCCTCCTTCCTTCAGGACAGTGATGAGAGCCCTACTGTTCCCTTACCACCACTTACCCAATTTTTTAAGGATAGCAACAAAATAAACCCGGAGCTACCTCTATCACAGCTGTCAGCATTTCAGATCTGAGCAATGGAGGCACAATTACATTTAACATCAGTACTTCCAAAACATGATGGACTTTGTGCTTTCAGGAAATCTCTCCTGGACCTTGGCTGGCAGTCCAACTGCCTTACTGAGAGAGGAAATGCAATGGGGAAGTCTCCCCCAAAAGCAAGAGCAGCCTGATCACAGCCAGTGTTCAGACACCCCTAACAGCTGGATTTGAAATAAAACACTGGAATTTTCTTTAGAAGATCTGCAGGACCCCAGCACATCACTCGCTTCTTCCCTGCAGTGAGAGGCAGGTGAAGAACAGGAGCCCTGAGTCAGGCAACTCCCTCCTGTTAAAATAAACCACTTCAGTTCTCCTCACACGTGAGGGTTTAACACCATCACCAACTTTATCATCCTCTCTACACACAGTACTATATTCAAAACATGTATTCACTCTCCAGTCCTCCCAAAGAAACTTCTCTGTTGAAAACTTTCTGGTTATTCAAACCAGCACATCCCATAAACCAGAGAGGCAGAAGTCAAGGAGAGGCTAACATAAATCCACTTAAGGAACAACAGGGCCTCTGTATTCCCAGTGGGAATACGTGCAAATAAGCACAAAGTGTTACCACGTTTTAAGGTCTCCAGCACGGCCCACAAGGGCAACCTGCAAGCAGCATCACCCTCCAACAGAGAATTAGGACACTGCCTCGGCAGGCCAGGAGACTTCTTCAACCCTGGATGAGTTTCCCCCACGAGATTCCTTTTGCTGGATTCTCCCCATCACCCGCTGAACTCAGCAGGAAAAGTCTGTGGGCTATTTTTAGAGAGTCCTAGAAACAGCACCATGCCCTGCTTGCATTGCAGGTTCCTCCCAGACGGGAAGATGCACATCCAACACAACCCCTGCTCCCTGCACTGAGCTGTGCTTCCCAAATAACAGCTGGCAACAACCTTGCACCAATTCAAAGCCCTTTATTAATACAATGAGAAGGCACTCAACAGAGTTTTGAAACTCTTTTTAAAGCAGCCAGGTAGGGAGTGCACCCTGTTGTACCCACAGTTTTACAGCCCCAGTTGCCAGGTTTGTAGTTGTCCTCAGTAAACTGGATTTTATTAAACACAGCCTGGATCAGCTAAAAAGCACGGTCAGGATAAGCCAATTGATGCCTCAGGCACAAGGAGGAAACCACCACCTCTGACTAAGGAAGGGAAGAAATTCAAGCCAGCACAAGCAACAATCAGCCAGCTCCTCCCTCCTTGGACCACAGGAGAGAACCAACTACAGAGTCCAGCTGGTGGATGGCACAGTCAAGTGACGAGATGGGGGCAAGACGCACCAAATTCAAGAGTGATGACGATGCTGCAGGGCTGCTGTGTGACAGGGCACCCACAGTGGGGGCTTCTGCTCTTGAAGCCATCGATACACAGCCTGGGAATACCTGCTAACACCCTCCCATGGCAAACCTTTCCTTTCCTGCTCCTCGAGCTCAGCAGCAGCTTCTGACGAACGAGCCCTTTCCACAGGTGTGGACAAAAGGGATTCTCAATTACAGCTGCATTCACATCAACACCTTAAAGATGAGGCTCTGAACAGGAACTGGGAAAAGAGAATAATTTTTTTCTAATAATTAAAAAATAAAGAAATAAAAAGAATCACTTGTTCTCAAGTCTCAAAGGTCACAGTGACCAGGAAAGCTAGACTGATGTATTAACCATTTTTCCATGTAAAACAACCATTCTGATCCACTATTTGAGTACTTTAGTTCTACTTTTAACAATAATCATCTTCCGCATTTTAATTAAGTTTCCATTTCTACCCAAAAGCAGTTTAATGCATGGAAAAGTAATTCAGCAGATAATGGCTTGCCATTTTTAAACATTATTAAAAAAAGATAGAAACATTAACATGCAAGCATTTAAATAATTACAGATCATATCAATTTAGTCAGGAAACACACCAAGCTTAGCAATAAAAGCTAAAATTAGCTGCAAATAATATCACCAAACTAGAAAGCTCTAGAAAAATTACTAGAGTGTTCAAGCAAGACTGAAATTATTCAAAGCTAAGCTTCTTGCTTATTTAAATCAGTCTGCCTGGGAGCCACACAAACTGTTGTGGCAAATTGATTTCCCCAGTGTCTGGTTCTCCTTTCGTGAGAGCCCACGCCAAGAAAAAGGCCAGAAAGACAAGACGGAACCAGCTGATTCACAACATCATGAGGCACCTCTGCATTCAGACAGATTGCACCTCACAACATTAAACCCAGGCAGAAATGTCTCGGAGGGCGAAGGTGGCCTCAGTGACTCACAGCAGGGGCAGTGCTCAGCCACACAGCCCAGCACCACACCACAAATGCTGTTTTTCTTCCTGGACACTCAACCAACACAGCATGGCTAATATACTTTATTTTACTTCACTACCCCTCATCTGTGCTATACTTCAGCAACACACGTGGAGATTTTTATCTGAAGCAGATTTTCAGCAAACCTACCGTGCTAATGCCTACACTGATGTGAAAAACATAGCAGCGCTTCATTCCTGCATGCCATTCAAAAGGATTCTTATTAAAGCCTTATTAAATAAACATTTAGGGCATTTACCTAAAGAATTGTGCCCGTATAAACAGCAGCTTGTTTTGAAGCTGGACAGAGAAGCAAAATTAAAAAAAAAAAAAAAAGGTAAATTCAAAAACCCTAAGCAGGAGCACCCAGCAGTTTCCAAGATTCAACTCAGCTAAGGCTAAGCTCTTCTTCACCAAGGAAAGTGGCTGGAGCTTTCCTTCAGGACCCAGGTTTTGTGCACAGCGAGTGAAAGCGCTCGCTGTCTGTTCCCTTCCCACAGGGGAGCCGCATTTCATGTGAAAAGAGTTATCCAGAAACATTTACTATACACATCTGCACCAATAAGGAAATGAGTCATCAACCCACTGGCAGGCCTGATTCACAGCACCCAGCGCTCGGGTTATTTGGGAATCTGGGTAGGGAATGCAGGGGAAGGCAGATGCAAGCCACCAGTCATTTTGAGAGGCTACATCTAAAATGCAAACGAATTTCAATGTATTTCTTTGCCTCCTTTGCTTGGGTATAATTTCTTCAAAAGCACAGGACCAGCGTGGTATCGTACACAGCCGCAGAACTTTTCACCTGGATGAATCATAATGTTTTCTTTACGTAACTTGAAGGAAAGCAAACCCTGGATAAAATCGCTTGGCTTTTGTTCAACAGAAAAATCAACATGAATAAGTCTTTACAGCCAGTGCTAAGGCAAGGTTTCCATGGGATTAGTAACAAACTACCAAATAAAAATTCTGCTTGCCTTCAGAACACGCAAACAAAAGCCCTGTTACAGGAGCAAACCAAGTACCCCTTTCAGTTCAGCACACTGAATAAAGGATAAAAATAATGAAAATTATACATACATCTTCTTATTTAGGCTTTGCACTTCCTCACAGAGTTAGATATAGGTCTGGGTTAACCCTGTTCCTGGGAGAAGCCAGGGGCAACAGCAGCACACTTCCCATAGCCCGCTCTGCCATACAACCTTGGCTTTTAATGTGCTTTGTGGTTTTTTGAGAGCTCCTTTCCAAAGAGCACAAAGGTTTTTCAGCTTGAACTGCTCAGCTCAATAGTTATCTAGAGCTGTGGAGCCAAGCATTTTGTTGGAAAATTCTGACCCGTAATGGTAATTGGGAGGATTTAAAACGATACCATGGTAAGCAGCCAGGGCAGTAACAGTTCCCCTCAAGCCAAACAAAGACATTACAGCTGACTAGTTTTGCACAGATGAGCAACTTTAAAATAAATTAAAAAAACCCAACAAAGCCATGTTTGATGCTGGAACCTAAAAGTGAGCTTGAAGAGCTTTTTGGAAAGCAACGACAGTAGAAAAATATCTTACTGGTACGCAAGAGAGCCAGACACCTGCCCGCAAATCCTCCCAATTACTGTTTCCATAACTCCTACTTACAAAGCAATGAATAAAGACAAGCTGCAATTAAAAAGACTGAGCACACCTACAGCTTCTCTGCTAATAACGACAGAGAGCAAATAATGGGGGAGGGAGGCAGAGGGGAGAACAGCAATAAGCTCGTCACTGCCACAGCTCGGTACCAACACACCCCGCTCCGCGCAGGACCACCCCGCTATCGCTGCTGAACAGTTTTCATCTGTCACAACACGGGAATTAAATCAACAATTCAGCTGCTCTAGAAACAGCTGGTTATTCTGTCTCAGCATTATTCCTGACAAACAGCTAAATCAATGCCAAGGCTCGGGAATACAGACCCACGATCCAGAGCAGGCTGGAAGGGCTGCAGGTGAGTACTCACTCTGTCTTCCTGCTATAACTGAGTTTGCAATAATTCTCTGAAAGAGAACTTCAAAGTTTAAGTGTTCGGTCGGCAACAATTTGCACTTGATAGAAAGTACTTCGTTTTAGTCTCTGGTCAATGGGGGTGGTCTCAATACTCACACACTGTTAAACTATTCCAAGGTACACACTGAAAGAAGTACACACTGATGGCTTTCCTGCCATCTGAAGCCCAGTTGTGACCAAAGAAATAACTAACCCTGGCTGCAAATCTCTGCTCTCTGCAGGCACAGAAGTGCCCTAGAGGCAGTACCCAGTTTTCAGGATTAGTTCCAGCATGCTGATGGCAAAGCCCACACAGTCCTTGCTGAAGAACCTGGTAACATGAGGAGATTCTGACCAATAAGCAGAATAAAGATGTTTTCCCCAGCAGGTAACGCTGTGCTTTGCATGTCCCCAAAAAGGCCCCTGGGGTGCTTCTGGGGGCATTCAGGGGGAAAGGTGGAAGCATTTCCCTCAGGTAAGCAGTTTTCCACGTGTGAGCGTTCAAATCCCTTGCATGCAGATTTCTATCTGAATGATAAGTAAAAAAATGTTGGGATAATGCACCTTTCACAACAAGGGGAGATCTGGTTGACAATGCAACCAAAGCCACCTGTTTTGGTTTCCTGCATTGTCCTTAAATACCCTTGAAGAGTTCTTGCTCAGGGTGAGAACTGACTCTGCTGGCTGAAAAAAACTTATCAAACTCCACACAAAAGGAAAAGATTCTCCCAGGACAATTTTTGAGGGAAGATAAACCCCAGAATACCAGAGATGTCAGATCTATCAAACAGATCTCCACAAACAAGCCACATATTTCCAAGTGACATCGAGAGTTAGGAGCATCCCTGACTGGTGTGTGCGAAGAAAGGATGCTCATCCTGGTGCTGCAGCAACTGATGCCATCTCCTAGGAGAGAGACACATATGACTATTTTTCTATTTTTAGTGCAAATTAAATCTTAGCAAAATATATCCTAAAAGTGAGCATTCCAAACTCCAGCGGAATCATTTGGGTAAGAGCCCAAATGTGACACGACAAGAGTTTGAGGAATCTAAAAAACAAGAGCAGATGGAGAAGGAACTCGAGAGCAAAATCTTGCCCAGCACCTATTCAGCATTCAGAGGCAATCCTTAGGGGTTTTCCAACCCCACAACGATCGTAAAGCTATCACAATTCACACTTTCAATAAACAACATCTGAACTCAGATGGCCCAGTAAGGAAGAGACATGACTTACAGTGAGAGCAAGGTTATAAAAATCATAGAATAATTTGGGCTTATAAAGGTCATTTAAATATTTTCTTTTTTTTTTTTTTTTTATTTTCCATTTGTGTGCATTTTTCTCAGCAGCATTTTGAAATAGGCAGCTCATGGTGAGTGCCAGGCTTGGCGCTCTTTGCCCAGGCTGGAGAGCGTAGCATTGTATTACCTCCATCCTCTCTGCCCTCCAAAACATGGAGCAAGGACAGAAAAGCCTTAGAGCAAATTAAGAACTGCCATGATCAGACAGTTTTCATTTAATCACAGCACAGGCCTTCAAAAAGTAACATTCTCAGGCTTCTTGAAGCCTGCAAAATTGAATTTAGTAAATTTAGGTCTACATTTCTAACTGTAACATAGCATCTACCGGATTACCTGAGGCAGATTAACAAGGATATTTTTGTAACAGATAATATAGGAAATTACCAAACTAGCCTTAACATTGAGGTCAAGAAGAAAATACTGAGGAATAACTTTAATTTTCATCAATTTGTGCACAAGAAACACTCATCCTTTCCCAAGACAAATCCCAAAACAAATACAAAATAAAACATTTAAAGAATTACCCAGCTAAGGTATTCTCTTCTCTACAGGACCAGTGAGATCACCAATCTCAAATCCTGGGAGCAGCTCTTACCACAGGAAACCAAAGAAGGCACAAACCTGCAGGGAAGTTACACTTGCTGGCTGAAAGGACAGCTTGGCTGACTCTCAACAGGGTAATTTTTATAAATAAAAAATTTCCCACTGTGCCAGAGTGGCTGCCAATTCTTCAGGCAAATTGGATGAGAAATGAGAGTGAATTGCAGATTAATATAAGGAAATCTCAGGGCCTATTCAGAAGTCTTCACTGTACAGCACACACACCTTCCTGTGCCAAACACACTGTGGGGCAGAAAAAGCTGGTTTGTTCCACATCAGTTATATCTGTCATTACATTTCAGAACCCAAGACTTGCAAACCCAGTATCTTGCAGGCAACCAAGTCATCAGAAACAAGCAACAGCCACAAGGGAGCCCCTACACCCAACCCAACTGCTGTGAGAAAGGCTCTGCTCTGCTCTGACTAAGCTCCCAGGCTTGTTACCACAAGAACCTGCTCTGTAGTTTCCCACAGATTCACACATTTGCAAGTAATTTAAGACATCCAAGGCTTCTGTCCATTGGAACTTGCAAAGCTGCCTGTCGGAGTACAAGCAATGCTCCCCCGTTTCCGTGACTGATGATGGTCCTGCTTCCTCAAGCAGCCCGTTGTTATTGCACAAGACAACAACGGCCCTCAGAAAACCCAGCTGTTCCACTGCTTGCAACGCAAAATTGGGAAGATAAAGTATTATTAGAGCATGTATCCCTCCCTTGTGCTTTCCAGTGAAGCGTCCTTCACCGATCCCAGCCCTCCCACTCTTGAAGAAGCACCAAACAAGGATAACCTGCTGAACACGCATCCATCCGCAGCAGCAAGAAAACGAGAGCTCTGCGGCTACACAAATAAAAATTGCTTCTGGAAACCAAAACTAATTGTGGCTTCCTTTTAGAGAAGGGGGAGGTTGGTAAAACATGCCTTGTCTGGTCTAAGTAGCCAAACACCACCTGCTATTTTCAGCTCAGCGAGTTTTACAAGCGCTCGGCCCGACTTCGGAACTGGAGGAGGAGATGCAGCCTGGAAGCACCAAACACCTGGAACAGCAAACTCCCCCACACGCCACCTCAAACCCAGAGCAGACAGCTGCACAGTGCTGGCACTCAGTTTGCTGAGTTTTTGCAGTCAGACACCCTCTGAGACCCGCAGGGAGTTTCCCACCCGTTCCTGGACTCCTGCCTCCTGCAGGGACTGCTGTGCAGCGGGAAACCCTGTCAGGACAAGCGAGATCTTACTAATGCAGGTGGGGCTCAGCGCTGGAAGCCAGTTCTTACTGCCCCTCGAGATAAGCAAATGGGAGTTAATCCATCCATTATTCGAACCGGAGACTTGATCCTTCTTCCTCATCTTCTATTTAAGGTTTTGGAAGCAGGATTAGCGGAGCGAGGCTTTACACACTGTAGAGGCAGCAGAGCCAGGGAAGGTGTGCAGCGTTCAGGCTCCACACAGCAGCACCAGAAAGCAAGGTGCCAACAGGCAGTTGGCTGAAATACTTTCATTCTTCTCAGGCAGATTTATAGTATCTTTCGGAAAAAAAAAAAAATGAAGTACAATCTATGCAAGAACACCCTTGAATTAAAAAGTGATTCACGCTGAGGTTTTTCAGAAATCTTTCTTTTTAATTAGGCTCATTAACTGACTCCATGCAAATCTGAGCTACAGGTTTTTTACAAAACTCATTTTGGTACTACTCAGCTGGCACAAAATTTCGGGCAGATTCCAGCCCCCTTGGCTGGTGCTGCAGTTTAGTGACACTTAGAAGGGGGCAGTTTAGGAGTGCTCTGGGACAGTTCAGAGAGCTGAGTCTGCCTGCAACCAAACCATTCGGTTATTAACTCTTTGAACTGACTCACACAACTGAAAGTGATTTTTCCTGCACTTGAAACCAGACCAAATTCTGTTGACAATTCGATGTTTCGACATCGTTCTCTCACAAAGCTTAACTTTTAGCTGCATTTTGGCAAAGGGGTTTTGAGCACTTATTTGCTTCATTTTTTCCATTTGAAATTTGCCTGGTTTGCACAAAAGGTCTTTCTCTTAACTGCCAGCACTAGAAACAAGCAGTGATCCGAAAATCAAGTGGGGTTTCATTGTCCTTTATACAGCTTGTGCCAAAATGTCTTACTAAATCAGCTGTTACAATCATTTACTAATAGGAAATGTTGGCACAAAAATGTTGAAGAGGAAAAATAAGATGTTTTGTGACATCAAAACAAGCAGATGCCTCAAGGACAAAGGCACAATCTCACTTTTTGACGAGAGCTTTACTAAATTAATCATCTCTACCCATTACATCAAAGCCCCTTTCTAAATATAAATCATACAGCAGTATTTAATGAAAAAAAAACCACAAATTTTAAGTGATGACAAGCACTAATAAATATGCTAATTTCTTCGTTTAGCTGGCACTTGTAACACCAGCACAAAGAAGTAAGTTACTTCACAAAACACTGCGGCTCCTCCAGGGAAATATCTGGAGTGGCTCCTCTTGGCTGTTTTCAGGACAGCCCGTTTTGGTGGATCAGGCTGTGAGTGCACTCAAACGATTCCCCCACACGGGGCAACCAGCATCAACACCACAAATTAAAACCTGCTCTCTCGAAAGTGAGACAAAGGAGCCGTTTGACAGCAGGTTGCAGTAGCTCTTTCTCCAGAGGGAACCACTGCAGACAGTGCTGGAGCTTTAGCAGATGCCGGGGATTTCCCAGCCCGACACATATTAGCACTTTGTACTTGCAATCCTGATTTCCAGCACCAAGCAGTTAATTTGCATATTAATTAGAAACAGGTCACCAGAAAATTGCACCAGACAACCTTTCTGTGTCGACTGGAAAGGACAAGGAAGCATTTCCATAAAGTCTCTATCAAGCACATTTCCATCTGCCTGTGAGCCACCCAGAAGTTCACAGTAAATCGAGGTGCTCCTTTTGTTGACTGAGCATACATTTCAACACTTGCCTATCTCAGATCTGAAGAACTAGAACTTCTTTAATATCAGACATCTTTTGAGACTTGCAAAACAAATCTGCAAGTCTGAGCAAGGCTAGAGGAAATAATGGCAAATTAGCCTAACCAGAGAGCCTCATTTTACCACAAAATACAAAATTAAACAGAATTAAGTCTGAAAGCAAACCATTGTTAGAGTATGCCAGAGAGAAGCTTAGCAACTGGTTAGGTGTGTGCAGCTCTGAACTGCACATTCAGGCAGTTCTGCTCAGCAGTCACATTCACAGGCAAGGGCAGGATTAAGAAGAGAGGAGGCGGCGAGGAAAGGAGGTGTTACAACTACCTGTAAAATAAACACACTCTGCAGCATCCTTTCTCTCTGAACCTTCTTTTATGCACTAATACTCACTGTATTATGCTTAAATCAAAAGCCCCTTCAGCTTAGTTTTAGAGGTCTTACGTTGCCAAGTCCAATAAAACTGAATTATCGCTGCTGTTTGTCCTACATTAGACTCACTGGCACCTCAACTTCGGAGAATTCATTTCATTTTCTCCAGAACCTCCAAGATGGATCACTTGACATTATCAGACAATAACGGTATGGTTTCAAAACCGAGAGTAATACTATTGCAAAGCTGCACCTCAGTTTAACACCACACTGTATCTTCAATTTTCTGTTGATATTGCAAAGTCATAGCCCACGGGCTTGAATTAAGACTTACATATGTTGAGGTTCACGTGCATCTTCTGTCCTTCTAACAGGCACACTTAAGCATTTAAGACTTGTCTAAGAAGTCTTGCCCAGCCCCTTGACCATTCTGCCTGTGGGACTCATCTGCTGCTCTGGAGACAAAGCACACTGAAGCATCACAGTTCAGGCTCAAGAATCGCCCCGGCTCCACTCCTGACACATCCCCCATCCATCCCCAGCTCTTGGTTCATCCTGAACATCATCCCCACTGTTTGAGGAGCTGGGCTGTCCGAGTTAAGGGTTCATTAAGCTGTGGGTCCACCCTGCAACCTGCTGTTCCCTCAGGAATTCAGTTCACAGTTCGGTCCTGCCAGCAGCTCAACTGGCTTAACCCTGCACACAGCAACAAGCTGCGGCACAGGAGGCTCCTGGAGAGCTAAAGCTCCCCAGATGTGACCCAGGATATCCTTGCAGGAGATTAGAAAGCAGCTGTGAGATCAAGGAAATTATTTTCTATCAACGCAGCTGGCTGCAAGGCTCTCTTTCATGTTTAAGAAGCACCAGCTTTTGAACTACTTGCAGGCAGCCTGCAAAGGAGCCTGCACACAGCAACGCATTCAGACATCCCATTTTAACACTGAATTAAGCAGATTTCTGAACACAACCATCAATACACCGAGCTGTGGACCACCAGCTGAGTTGTCTCTTTAATAATACTTACATCAATGAATACAATTGCCAGTAGATGACCCATTAATAAAAAAACCCGTTTGTTTCAAGTGCCTCAGAGGCTGAGGAAAATGTAAAATTCTATTATGTTATTTGCTATGAAACGACAGAAAATTAAGCAGTAAAGGATGAAAAGCAGGTACAATTACTGTGTTAACTCATCACTTTTGCTCCCAGGAAGCCTGAATGGCTGTGGGCTTTTCTACATGTTTCTTTGGAAGACATCAACCAGATAGGATTTTTCACCAGCACAGCTGTTGCCACTGAAAATCCAAGCAGGCACTGAATCACACTGAGAAAATCCTTCAGTCAGGACTCGGGATCCACACTAGGAATTCACTGCAGTAAAACTACAGAATGGATTTGCCTATTCTCAAAAGATTTACTGGAATATTTGCAGGTTCTGAAGCGATCACAGCTGTACAGCAGTTGCTCTGCCCTCAGCACGGCCAGGAGGACCAGGGTGAAAAGGGTATTACCATTAAAAAAATTAAACCCAGTATGCCCAGCAGTTAGAAACTCTGTCTCTATTTGATCCCCACCTTCTTGCCACACACTAACAACAGGATTGAAGGGAAAAAAATCACTGTGATAACAATCATTTACTGAGGCTGTTCAATAAAAGCCCTGTGAAGGCCACGAGCCAGATGAGCTTTGCACTGCAGGAAGCCCCGAAGAGTGATAATTGTCAAATAATTGTTAAACTTCTGCATATAAAACAAAGCTATCTTCTGCTGACCCACTATTAAGGTTAGACCTCACCCTTCATCTCCAGCAGTGGATGAAAGGTTTCACTCCAACTGATATGCCATGCCCACCCCTGCCTTTTTATATCACTGCCTTAGGTCATTGCGAGTAGGGAATGTGAGCTGTCATCTAAAGCCACTCCTCAGACCACTGACTTGCTAGTTAATTTTATCTCTAGTCATGCTTGAACAATCTCCTGATAACGGAACAGGGATTTCTTCCTTATTTAAACAAGAGCTGTACCAGCAATGAAACAAAGCAGACAAGAGTTAAGCACAAAAGCAACAACATTAAGTGGAAGATAACACGGAAAGCCAACTCTACAATGACACTAAAGCATAAAATTCCAAATTCCCCATTCATTTCTGGACCAATATGGAGAACAAAGTTTGCTGGTTGTTTTTCCATCTTGTGATCTTTCCAAAAACTTCAAGGGAACAGTATGCTTACACAACATTACACAACTGCAGCTTTCAGACAGCACAGGATGGAGGATCTCAGATTTATGGGAAGGGTGTGTTTGGCTTTCTGCAAGAGGGGGAAGAGCCAAACTGTGCCTCCAAGTCCCATGATTTCCATGTTATCTCTTAACCCTATTTGCTAACTGCCTGCTCCAGGGACTTCTCTCTTACAAAGTTCAAGACCCAGCTGGGCTCTGGTTTCTCTGGCAGCAAGTGACAACGTCCCTCTCAAGTTTTCCACCTCTTAACAAATTTTTGGGGTCTAATACAAAAGCGTTTGAGCAGACAGTTCATACCTCAGGAACGGCTCCCCCAGCTAACTGCCACTTTCAACCCTGTAAAGCTCCAGGGCAGAGGATCCACTCAGTCAGCCCATTAACCACGAAATCATTTCATGGGGAGTCAGTGAGGGTTCACAGTTTTCACCAAGAGCTTTGGGAGCACAACCCTTCCCTGGCCAGCCAGGGCAAAGCAGGCTGGACAGATGCTTTTCCACTGATCAATCAGTGCTGCTACCAAGGGGAGATCAGAAGCTGCAATGGATCAAATACAGCCAGGAATAAAAGCCACATGCCTTGGCAGTTCTCACAGAACACTTCAAGGAATCCATGAAAGGAGGCTGAAGGAGACAGCGTTGCAGATTGTTTGCTGAAGGGTTACCTTTCTTAAGCTTGGTTAGGCATTCATTATCCATTTACACACACAGGGATGTATTAACTATGAACACACAATAGTGTCTTGCTAATTAGCTCAATCAGAAAAGGCTAAACATATCCCAGCTTCCTTAATATGAACCAATTTAAAGACAGTACTTTATCCCTTCAGGCTAAGGCTGCCTGCCTGACATTTCTACTTAATATTAATTTTGATTCCACTGAAATTCTTTCACAGTATTCTGAAGAAAACCAAGGTTCTGAGGTAACATGAGAGGTGGTCTTTATATAGGTCACTTTAAGAACATACATGCACCAGCAAGTATTTACAAGAACTCTTTCCTCTTCAGAAAACCACACACTTGCCTTGTCATACACACAAAGATGATTCCAGAAACTCATGTTCTCTCCTACTATCTGCTCCCTCAAGCCCATTTATTCCTCTGCACCTCCCACTGAAATTCACAATTAATGCTTTTGGAAGCACTTAAGTCTTCAGCTTTAATTTACAGACCACAGCCAAATATTATAAAGCCCTGGTGAACCAGAAGTCTACAAACCAAGTGACTCCGGTTGTTTTGATTATATGCAGAAGAGTTAAAATATATGTAAGAGCAGGGCTTTAAAAAAAAAAAACAATCTGCAAGTAGTTTGAGGTCTCCTGGGTATTGATCAAGAAGTTAATATAGTAATTAGCCAGGGTTCATTAAAACATGTTTCCATTAGCCTCCCTAGATATCTAATCTGAATTCATTTACACAGCCATGTGCCACAGGTGCAAATTTTAACCCCCCCAAGCCCAGTTACCTCTAACATGGACACCTTTTCCCATCAATTCTTTGCCCTGTTTCTATTACATAGAACCAAAATCCCTCCTGGCTTTAGTACTACACTCTTCCCACAAGGTCTTGACTTGCAACTTCAGCCACCCGAGTTTTATCTGGACGAGCTGACACTGTCCAAGTCTCCCCAGGGATGAGCAGGTCTGGAACAGGGACCACTCAAACACGTGAAGCCACTTCTAAGTGCTGCCATTCAGAGCCAAGCACGCTGGAACCACCTTCCATTTTCCCTGCCCCAGAACTGCTGCGTGTTTTGTTCAGCTGCCCTGGCCACAGGAGCCTTTAGCAGTGAAGCAGAAAACTGTTAGAAACTTATTACTCACAGCTTTAATTTGCTGCTGTGAGTCAAATCAGTGCTCACTTCATCAGATGGCCAGGCCTCCAACTACTCCCCATGACTGCAGATTGTCAGCAGCATGCAGTGCACAGTCATAAGACCATCCCTCAGCGTGCCCTCCCTGTGGGTGGGTGCTCGTGCTAACATGTTCTCATGGAGCTTCTTTCTCCATCCTGTCACCTCTGAACTCAGGTCCAGAGCCCTGAGCACCTGGAGCAGCCTGACCTAACCAGCAACCCATCACCCAAAAACACCCCTGCCAGGACTGTCACAAAGCAGGACAGAACAGAGCAAACATGGCTTTCCCAGGAATGCTCTCCTCAAGCACTCTGCAGAGGTTTTAACACATCACAAAGACGGCAGGAAAAGCAGGACAAGAGCTCTATATCAAGGGCTGGCTGAGGCATGCAAACCTCCAGGGAGTGCTGACCTTAGAAACAAGGCACTTGTAAAAGCGAGAGAAACCTCCAGGAAATGTTCATTAGAAGCTTTTAATCACCTTCCCCTGACACGGGATAAACATAATGCTGGGTTCAGAAAGGAAAAGCCTAAAATATACACGCAATTAGCCCATATATTACTGGCATTACTGAATGCCACGGTGTCCAGTGTTAAAGAGGACAAACTAAATTTTCTATCAGCTGAAACATTCGCTATTCACTCCTTCCCCAAACCAGCCAAACACATCCCTGAGACCATCCCGTCTTCAAAAACAAGCACTAAACCAGGGAAAAGCTCTGTGACCAAACAGATTTGCCTCATTTGTTTCCAAACGATGCAGTGAGATCTTAGGGTGCAAGAGCTGTATCCAGTACTTGAGAGCTGTACTGAACGTGCACTGCTTTATCCAGAGAAACCCCTCCCGGGACGAGAGCTGACCACCTCATCCAGAAACTGGTACCTTGGAACATTTCTGGATGAGTGACCAGACAGCTCAGCTTATTCCCTAAGCAAACAACAAGGAGAGTGTTAATAAAGATATCCAAGGGAAGGTTGTTTCTCCTTATGGGAATAGGGAAATCCCAAATCCTCACGTGGCAATTTAGCTGTAACTATTGACACATCTCTAGAACACACTCCCCACCTGCCACAGAACTGGCTACTCAGCTGGATGAGCCAACAGGACTCTTCAAGCCATTCTGCAGACAGAGCCACTGCCCCTGCTACCTTGCTTGAGTACTGCCTCAAATTTACAGCATAAACTACTCTGAAACACCCACCCAAATCACCATTCAGGACACGGATTCCTCAAAAACAAGTAAATAGTCAAACAGCATAAATGATGTCAACTGAGGAGTCTTTTTTTTAAACAAACAAACAACAAAAAAACCCAAACAGATTACTCACAGCTTGTTTAACAGTTTGCAGAAATAATGATAAAAAAAAAAAATCTTAGGTTCACTGTGGCATTCTGTAGAAATTGAAACACCTCGTAAAAAATTGGGCCCCGATCATAAGTACTTAGTAAGTACTCAACCATGGCACGTGTGCATAAGAGATGCACATAATTTTAGTTCTGCACTCAGTTTATTTAAGCTTGGACAAGCTTGACACATGCCAGGATTTAAAACTATTAAGCTTAATTTAACATTTCGATCCCACACACTGTAACCGAGCAAGCAAGCTCTGAACACAAGGCAAGCCTGAGGGGCTGGAAGTGCAGCCCCCCCTGCTCCTTCACCCTAAACCCTTTCATAGGATGGTATGTCATGTTATTCAAATACAACTGTGACTGCCAGGCCTCCCTCTCCCCTCCTCCAGCAGCTCTCCAGGGAGCAAGGGTTTATTTTGGCAACTTTATCAGTTGTTTTCCTCGGTAAGCACTTCCTTCTCAAGAGAGAGTTTCATTGATAAAACTCCCCCAGTGCCCCCCCAGACTCAGAGCCAGGGGAGCACTGCAGCACTCCTGCAGTGAGAGTGGTACCCATCACACACACCCCTCAGGGAGATCCACACACTGCTGCAGATTACACGCAACTCCATAAACATATGTCAGAAACTCAGCAAGACACGTCGTCCAGAGAACCTGAGGACAAGCTGGCCGTGCCCCTTCCCTCCTCCACAGCTCCCAGGGTGGATGTCACATCAAAAGGAGGAGCTGCAGTTTTCTGGGAAGAAGAATGCCTAGTCAAATCCCACATGTTTACCAGGCATGTGAATATCAAATCTAAGAACAAACACGCTCCTCAGGTCAGTAGCATTCTACTCCAGCTCACACTTCTCTCTGATGAGAGCCTCAGGCATTCTGGTACAGAAATAGCATATTGCTCCTCTTGACTTTGGGACTAAAACATGTTGCAGATTTGCTCCACAAGAAGGATGAAGCAGCATTTCAATCCCACAATGTTTTTAAGACTCAGAGAAGCTGCAGGCAAAAGAAATTCGTCCATATTCTCACAAAGCGCTTTCCATGGACTAAAGCGAGGAACAGACTGCAAGGAAGGACGTGGAACACCAAGGAACTCAGATCAACACCCAGTGTACTGTTATCTTTTTATACAGCAAGTCTTGCCAGCGCATGCTAAACATGTTCCTATCTTTTATTTGTAAGGAAGAACAAGCACAGAATAACAGAACCATTCAGGTGAGAGACTAATTAAAAATGAACCCCACAATCTGTTCATGATTCAGAAGAGATGCTACCCGTTCCCAGGACTGCAGGGGCAAAACTCAACTCTTATGGAACATGAAATGCTGAAAAGCAAAACAAAAAAAAAAAACCAAGCAGAGCTCACCTCACTCACAGCACAGAGTGGTTGCCTGCCCATGCTTTCAGCCTGTGGGTCACTAACAACTACAGCTACCTGGAACACCAGGATTGAAAGGATTTTGATACTTTCCGAGCCCCTGTTATTCCAGAAGATTCACCTGACCTTGTACCTCTGCCAGGGAAAGGCAGCATCTTTCTACTGTTACTGCCTCCAACCAAAAACACTGGAACTTCCAGATAAATACTTGCACGGTCAAAATTCCAGCAATATGCCATGGGATCCAAAAAAATTGTAATCAAAACCTCTTATTTGTTTCTCTATGAAATGAATCATTCTTTCCAGCTACTGTACTCACCGTCATCAGGCCAATTCTGTGATTTTATCAGCATCATGGAATATTACAGTGTGTTTCTATGAAACTAAGTACCCTCCACACAAGAACAAGCCAGAATAACAGTCCCTGTACCTCGCTCTGGAGAGTCTTAATTAAGATGATTTAGCTAGCATAGCTTTGGATTAACATCTGAATAATAAGGGATACGAAAAAGTCCATGCAAACCCAAAAAACACAAACAAAGAACTTAAGAAAACCACGCCAAAGCCCTAAAGGGCTGCTCAAGGGTACTTTCAGCAGCGTGGTTCCCAAAGTAGTGGATTGCAGTATTAGCCAGCCTCCACAAGTTTATTTTTGGCTTCTGAGAACAAAAGTTCAGAAAGACCCTTCTGGCCCAGCTAAGATCAGAACAATCACAGTATATGAAATAACACTCTTGCCTTAAAAGCTGAGACAAAGATTTGAAGATATACAGAGGTTCTCCAGCATTGTAATGCTTATTAGGCTATAAGCTACTCTGCTACCTTCTCTTAATATCTTCCTTTTTTAACATTCTTGCTTGAATGGCTCCACATCAAGTTGACAGAGGGGCTTTTTCTTTAAGCTAACATTTCCATCTCCTTAAAGGGACCCTAATTGCAGATCTGTGGTTCCACAAGGCAATGCAGAAGTGACTACAGTCAGAGACCAAACTCCATCACTCAACAGACAAGCAATCATTTTAAGATAGTAACAGTATGCTGCACTGTTATTTAAAGTTATTCACGATGCACAGTTCTAAACCATAGGTAGGCTTTGCCAGTTCCATTTGTCCTGTGCCAATCCAGACATCACACTGCATCACAGAGCTGTGCTGGGCCAGCAACCAGCAGGTGAAGTGACTGCAGCAATGATTCTCCTCTTCTAATTGTACAGCAGAGAAAACCAAGATTAATACTCCTCCCCAACATCACACAGCCTACCTGAGCTCTCCAGCTTTCTTAGAAAGTGTTCAGAAAACGCCTTCTGCAAGTACTGTGAGCTGGAGATACTGTGAACCCTAGTGAGTAAAACAGGCATTAGAGGACAGCATTTATTAAATAATCTTGGAGGGCATCAGAAAGCCATGATGGGTTTCACCAAAATGCCTCCAGGAAGGAAAGTATTTGGGGAAATTACTTTGGGAAGAGCTGACATACAAGGAGAAGAATTTACATTCCATCAGCACTCTCCCTAGCAGAACAAGTTTAGACTATGGTTTTATACGAGAGGATGCTGCAAGAGTTCACAAATGCCTGGAGGAGGGGAGGGAAACCAAAAACCCTCTTTGTGGCTTGCTGTTTGCTCCTCTCCTTTGTGTGGGCCTTACCTGTGAGCTGCTGATGGAAAGGAAGCCAAGGCAGCCTCAGAGCACGTGAGGGGGGCTGATGTGGGCAAGCTCAAGCCACACTGCTGAGTGCCCGAGCTGCAGCAAACTCTGCCCTGTTGCAGGCCAGCCTGCCCTACACACTGCTGCTATTTGTGGGGTCAGAGGGGAGGGGATCAGCAGTGAGGGCTGGCACGTTCAGTGCCTGCTCAAGCTCAGACCGTGATGCAAAAATTCAAAACACTGCAACGCTCTGTGTTCTGTGAGGGAAGTGCAGAATCCACCCTTCTCACTACCAGTGTTTTGGACATGTACATCTAATTAAGGCTATTAACAATCCCACCAGGATGAGTGTACACCTTCAGAGCTGGGAATCAGTTGAGGGAAATGTTCCCTAGAACCACACATGCCCAGGTGATTTCTAGAGACAGGACAAGCATTCATCACAGCAGCCCCATCACAGCTCTGTGCTTAACACAAATGCAGGGAAAACTTGCACCACTAACTACTGTTTCAGCCTTTTCTTTTCTGGGCTTTAAAAATCAGTGTTGCTTCACACAGCTAATCAGCAACAAGTGAGGGTGGCTGCTGATCACTGCCTGCAAAGCCTTCCCTTATGTTACTGCATTCACAAGACCTTTGACTTGTGCTGCAGAGTCAGCTCTGCACCTCAGGAGGTTGAGGATTTGCCATCACAGATTTGAATTCCTGTGGCACAGTGGGAGATCCAGCACCTCGCTCCTCACCCAGCTCAAGTGCTGAGGCATCAAAACCACAGTGCCCACAGAAGATGTGGAAGTCCCATCCCTGGAAGTGTTCAAGCCCAGGTTGGACAAGGCCTGGAACAACCTGGGATAGTGGAAGGTGTCCCTGCCCATGGCAGAGGGTTGGAATGAGATGAGCCTTAAGATCCCTTCCAGCCCAAACCCTTCCACAACGCTACAATTCTATTATAAAAACATTTTAAGTAGCCTGTCTGAATTTTCCACTAGGAGGATCCCATTAACATTGATTTGTTTAAATCACCATGAACACAACTAAAGAACTGCAGTCTTATGAACAATTCCTGTTGCAAACGATGACAACTGCAGTGTTGCAGTGGTTTTACTTGAAAGTTTTTCCTGATTCTGTGACATACACAGATAGGCCACAGAGATAGACATGAGCCAAAAAAAATCAATTTGATAAGGAAAGAGCTTACTGTAAAGCTCCTTCCAGATCTTAGTTAAGTCAGCTGAGAACAGCGTAACAGAAGTTGACTCAGCTCAAAATCAAGTCTGGGCTGTCGCAGAAAGTCTACAAGCCAAGCAGGTTTGGGTTTGCTGGTTTTTGTTTAATTCCATAAGAACTCTTTTGTAGGGCAATTACTTGGACACTTGGAAGAATGCATGCTCTGCTGAGTTTGCTTTGCAGTTCACTTGGTGCAAAGTATTTTACCCTGCAATAATAACAGGACAGCCTAGAAGAGAAAGCCTCAATTAGCAAACTACTGAGCACGATGGAGGCTGGTGAGACTCCCATTAAAATTCAAAAGATCTAGACAGCAAACTTGCCACCAGATTAAGCTAGTCATTATTATTATTTTAACAAAGACAGCACATTGGCCTGATTGATTTTGCATAGCAGGTCTGGAAGAGCCCTTTGTTATGAACCCACCCTGTTACATAGAATTAATTAATTATATCAACCAGTTGCATTCTCAAGAAGAGACTCAAAACTCCTGTGACTCAACTCAGGGAGCTACAAGAAGTTTTTCACAGAAGAGCACAGAGTTCTACCACTGCCTGCAAAGGAGTGAAACACTTCAGGCCTGTAGAGAAACCATGAAAACTTACTACAGTAACCACCACCTTTTGGTCACCTCAGCAGTTCTTAAGCATTTTTCGAGGTAAAGATGCAAAAAATAACAAATGCAGCAAATAAGCATTCCTGTCCTGCATGAATAATGGTCCTTTGTCCCTGTGGTGTTACCTGGCAAGACACACTGGCCTTTAGCCCCAGCACTGATGATAATAAAGGTATTCCGTGATGACAGAAAATTATCAACTAACAGAAATGAAAAATTTTAGGTTCCATAGCAACCAACTTTACAGACCTTAAAACTGAATTAGTCAGAAGATCAAAAAAAAAACCCCTATTTTAAAGCAATATTTCAAATAAAAAGGCAAGTACCTAGACCTTTTATTCACCTAATTCTTTGGGGTTTATTATTAGGAAGGATAACTGCAAAGCCTTGGAAAACGCAAGCTTACTTTGGAAAAAATACCAAAAAAGCAGAATCTACTGAGAAAGCCGTGCTCACATGCAGGAAAGCTGCACTATAAAGAACACCTAGACATTATCTCTACACTAGAAAACAAACACAGCACATAATTTGCCAAGAATAATCCCTCCTCAGAACATTCCATTCCAATCATGACAACTCAAAGCAGCGCTAGAGAGATCTCTTTTCTTCCACTCCGCGAGAGGAAAGAGTGCAAGCAGGGAAAACACAACCTGGCTGCATCTGATTCTACTGTAACAACTGCCCAGGTCTTTGGTTTTTAATATATTGCAGCTATTTGGCTCAGTAAATCACCTCCCCCCTGACCCAGCTCTCTCAGTTCACCCGAGCCCAGCCCAGGCTGCCCAGCCTGCAGCAAACTTGACTTCTCCCCTCGTGAATTTGATTTCATCCCCTTCCTCGTGGGTGTGCAGAGCCCCGGCAGTGCCAGCTCTCTGCAGGAAGCAGACCTGGAAGATAACCTTTTACTGAGCCAAACTGATAACACAACCAGCCACCACAAGTGTCAGCCTGCCAGGAACAGCACAAAATGAAGGAAACCAAAGCCACCACCCAAAAAAAAAAAAACCACAAAAGCAAGGCTCTCAGACAAGCAGAAGTGCAGCTAAAGGCAGGAGAACTAAGAAGCTGTGCTCGGTGCTCTGGTCCCCAGGCAGTAAGTCCAGGGCCTGGCAGGACAAGAGACCATCCTCCCCTCTCTTCAGCTCACCCGTGGCTTCAGCAAGATGAAAAGGGCACTTGGAAATATTGCTGCATCCTGAGAGGAAGCCAAAGGCTGATGCCAAAGTAACCAACCGAAATACAAGTCAGACTTTTGAAGTATATTTAGTATTTTACTTTAGGACTTAACTACAAAAGCCAGGAGCAAGCTGGGCTTACACTATCCAAACAGAAGGGAAAACAAGAACCTCAGAAAGGAAGTGTGGCTAATCTCGGTTAAGAAGCCGAGCCTCGGGAGGAAAAGCTTCAGAGAGTGTTCCAGCCTTGCCTCCATCATTTTTTTGTTGGTGTTGCTCTTTTTTTCTTTCAAAATCTAGTCGTCTAAATCCCTTTCTCCCTGGTCCAAGCATTCCCTTCCACTAACTTGGATAGTCCATCTTCAATTTTAGGAATTTCAGAAGCAGTTCAATTAATTAGCTCCTACCACAAGCCACTGTAAATTCTTCATTAAATGCAGTTTAAGATAGGACAGTATCTGAAATTTTCTCACTTAGATGCACAGGCTTCAACTCACAGAGTCCAGTTACAGCCCAATAACTAACTCATCTCTTAAAATTGCAGCACGTTGTTCCTTTAAGTTAGCTCAACTCCAAGCATGCAGGTAAGAACTCTCCTTTTATTTTTCTTAAGCATGTAAGAGTTCTTAAACTCCTGTGCCCTTTACAGACTCTGAATCATCACCAGGTCAATACCCCTCAGAAAAAAGAGAGAGTGTAAGCAGAGCCCTTGGCAAGGCTGAAGGTACATCTTTCAGGTTTCTGATCATTGCCTTTAAAAAAACCCAACCCTTTGAGTGGTGATGTCTGAAGCAGATGATAATGCTGCAGGCACTGTAAGAGCATCCCTGGAATACTGACTGCCTGCTCCTTTGCAATAGTAACAATCAGAGAGCCAGACCAGCCTCCATTCCACAACTTCCCAGCCTGAGAACAGGCAGCTGCCACTCCAAGCAGCTCACCTGAAGGGCAGGCAAAATGAAGGGAGGTTTTGGGGGGGAAAAAAAAAAACAACAACAAACCATAAGGGTTGGAAAAGATGCCCAGCTCTGTCCTGAAGAGTGGCTTCACAACCTGCATTTCCTAAAAAACCAGCCCACCCTCTCGCTGTGTTTAATCCACAGCCCTCAATCACCTGGTGAGCTCAGGACAGGTAAGCAGTCATTTGCTGCCACAAATGAGACATCTCAAAAAGGATGCTTTAACTGCCACCCGTGCGTGGGGGAAGCTGTGAGAGATGGAAACAACACAAGCAGGTGCCCAAAGAGGAGACAATGTCGCAGGTCGAGGCAAAACAAAACCTCTGATCTTTAACTCAATAAACTACGGAGATAAAAGAGGAAAAATAAAATAAAATAAGTTAAGCTACTGAGACAGATCACACTCATCTGCCTCAATGCAAGCAAAACGCTTCAGGGAAGCCCTTTGCTTTTCCAATCCATTTACCAAAAAAGTAGAAACACTAAAGGACCGGGACAGAGACCGAGCACACACAACTTTTCCTACAATTACAGTATTACCAAAAGAGATAAAGACTCCCAGCATGTGTCGTTGTCTGGAACTTTAAAACAAGTAATTTCACTGGCACTATTTTATCAGATCACTTAAGGAGCTCAGGTCCAGAGTGAGTGAGGAATAAAACACTCAAACAGAAGAAATATGGCAGTTCCCAGCCCATCAAATGGAACACACTCCCCAGCCCAGTAAATCACACCAAATGAATTTTCTGGCCTTTTACATGAACTAAACACCTGAAAAACCAGTAAAAATACCATTCTGGAAATACACAGCTTCCCTAATAACTTTTCTTGTTCTCAACCCAACTCTCAACCATTAAGAGAGCCTTTTTCTTTCCAAAAAGCAGAGCACTCAGGCACTGTCTGTGCCATAAAGGTGCTGCCAAAGAAACAGAACCATTCAGGATGAAGAAAGTAGCAGGAAGCCAAGACTTTGATCTCTAATCCCAACTTAACCACGACTGTTTGATCTTAGAAACAATATTTAGCCTCTAATGCATTAGCACTATAGAGATTAATACAATGCTTTAAATATTACACAATCTTCACAAGCGCAATGCAAGTAAAGCTCAGCAATTATGGCATGGAGTTCATTCACCAATTAACCAGCTCCAAGGTAGGTTTGAACAGTCAAATTACGCTCCATTAGTAAACCCCATAAGAGAGCTGCTGCTTAAGATTATTTTCCTACCTTCTAATGTCTCCTGCCTCAAATTCAACCCCCTTTTGCTTCAAATGCAAATCACCATTAATCGAGCAAAAACTGTTACCTAGCAAAAATATGAATATTTCCTGGGTTTATTTATACCATAGCCACCATGCAAATCAGTTTAACAGGCAGCCCACAAAAAAAAAGGGCTCAGGGGCTGCAGCCCATGCTCGGTGAAATGCAAGCTCTGAAAGCCTCTCTAGGAACAGGCTCCAAACCAGAATCCTTTCAGAAAGGAGCACTTTGGAACACAGTCTTTAAAAACACAGGTATACACTACCTCACTCTACTCTTTTTATATGATGACAAACTTATGTGAACATCCATTAAAACCCTGATGGCAAAATTTAAGTCACTCAAAACTGTAATAAGTGCACAAGTACTTCTAACTAGAAGGAAGTTAATTCATCTGCAAAACACATAGAGCGTGCTTTATTCTATATTTTTTATTATTTTCAAAAATGCTTAAGCTGAGCAGCTCTGACCACTACTTCTTCCAATCAAGGAGCATCCTTCCCATCCTTCTACTACAAAAGGAAAGCAGAAAACAATGATTTTTCTCTGATTTCTGTCGTTCAAAAAGTTGGACAGCCTGAAATGCAGAAGAGTTCCGCCCCTGAAGAAGTGGACTCTGCACTCGGTGGAAAAATCACTGGTAAAAAGTATTTGGCATCAATGTGGGGGTCTGCTTTTTCTTTCTAAAAGGATTCTAAAAACACACAGTGCTTAAATAACTGTGTTGATAATACTTCAAACAAGTAACCTCTCAAAACCAAACCTCTAAAATGTACTGCTTTGGGGGTTGGTTTGGGTGGGTTTTCTTGCTTTGTACTGTTGTTGTTTTGGGCTGGGTTTTGGGTGTGGGTTGATTTTTGGTTTTTTTATTAGTTTTCATTGTGTCAAACCACTCTTCACTGAAGATGTGTGGTAAACAGCTCCTCTCAACACTCCCTCTGCAAGCTGAGCTGCTGTCCCAGTCAACCTCAGACTCAACTTCTGTCCTTCCCGTTCACAGAGAACTACCCAGCCAAAGCAAGGGAGGACTTTAAACACTTCCCCACACACCAGACATCAGCAGGTACTGGAACAACATCATCACGTTCACACTAACAAAACAAGCACACCTTTTCTCGATGCTTTATGGACTCAAAAGGAAGGTTTCAAGCAGCTGTTTCCCCTGGTTACTCACACTTAGAAGGGTCCGGGCTTACAGGTATCACCACAATTATCAGTAACACTTCTAGTTTCAAACTGAAAGTTTCACCCCTTTAGAGGAACATTTTTTATGAGGGAAGTAAGTTTACCTTTAACCCCTGCAGCAAAAAGCTGCATTTAAAAACCTTACCTGCTACTTGTAGAGAAGCAGTGTCCACACACTGTCCTCACTGACACTCCCAAGCACAAAACTCCCCCAAATCTTCCATCTACTGCAGCCTGACTGTTTTTAAGTGGGCTGTGTGACTCAGACTAGATCCATTTTAAAATGTAATTGTCACATTTCTGGTATCGTCCAAACAAGCAGTCAGTGGCTCCAAGGTCAAAATTAAAAGTTAGATCAACAGCAGTGAAACAGCCAATACGTCACTCGTTTCCCCTGCTGTCACCTCCAACACAAAGGAAACATCTGAGATCATATCTGACCCTGCTCCCTATCAGATGAAGTGCTACCCAACGTTTACAACTCGTGACTTCTACTCACAGTCTAAATCTCAAGAGTTACACAGTAGGGGTACGCACAAGTCCGTTATTCTAATTAATTTCTCCGAGCAGCCCTCTGGGAAGGCCTTTTTGCATCAGGATCCAGCCCATCCCACCAGTGTTCCAGCAGAACTGCTGAGGGTAAGGCCAGGTGAGAGCGCTCCTTGCAGACTGACACACAAATAAGGACAGGGCTGCAGAGTGGCACCTTCATGGAGGAAACTCAGTCCAAAAGAAGCCTGAGATGTCCTGTGGGTGCCTGGGATGTCAGCCAGGAGAAGATCCACCTTCAGCACTGGCCATCAGGCACCACTACAGCCAGACAGGAGCAACAGCCAGCAAACTACGGACATCAGGCAGGCTTGGGAAGAGGAAAAGGAAAACCACAAGCAGACATAACATCCAAAAGAGTGGAGTTCTCAGGAGATATGCAGAGCCAGAACAGGGGTTTGTACATGGTGAAAATAAAGCAAAGCTTCACCTTCTGCACCTCCCTGCACCCACCCCTCTCTGTGCTCTCACTCAGAGAAGGGACACAACTATTCCAGCAGAAAGCTGATCAACTGGACCACAAAGAGGTTCACCTTGCTAAAATGGCAGAAAACCAACAAGCACGGGAAGCATGAAAAGAGAAGGGAGGGGCTATGCAACTGGGAAGAAAGGAACAAGAGCCTGCCTTTTTGGCAGGCTGGCAGCTTGGGAGCAACCGCCTGCGAGAGCAGCTCCAAAGATCCTCTCGGACAGGATGCCTCCCTAAAAGGGGGCCAAAAGGTCCCAGACAGGTGGAAGGAACAGCAAAGGACAAGTTATTCATAAAGCACGTTATCAGAGCATTTCGTAACTCTGAGAGATGCTGCAGCAGGACTCGTTTAAAGCATCTACAAATGTCTTAATAAACTGTCCAGAATTAAAGCTCTAAGTGAGATAAAAATCTAAATTAGCCTTGGATTGTAAGCCAGAAGTAATCACTGACACTTACTGGTTCAGGATTCCCCTCGACGAGAGTAACCATTGTCACTGCCATCTGCTGTCTCCATAATGAGGGATGAGAAACTAGCCCAGGCTTTTCCTAATCGCGTTCCCACTTGGGTAAAAACACCATTAAAACTGACCCAGCCTGACATTCCTGGACTTCTCAGCAGAGAAGCCAAGAACTACACGGACCTCAACACCAGAACAGCTCACCAAAAGCACTTCCCCCAAAGGCTGCTTCAAACGGAGCAAGAACCCAGGAATGAATGAAAAGATGGAGCTGGAAGACTCTGAGCTGGCAACTCAGTTTTCCTGAGCTGGACTTAAACCGCTCACGACAGATGTTCGGGAACAACGCATAAACCCCCCCGTAAACTAAGCCAGGTCTGAAGACCGTATATCGAGTTTCATCCACGCACAGGCGAGGACTGGAAACCAGCCGCCTCTGCAGCGGAGCTCCACGAGAAGGCAGGAACCCGAACGTGAAGAAAACCACCTCCTCAGGTCACTGCTGGTACCAGCACGGCGCCTTTCCCTCAGCGTTAGGCGGGCAGGGCTCTGGGAGCGAACAACCCCGGGGGCTGCGGAGGCAGAGCACAAAGCCAGCGCCGGGAGCTCTCGCTGCCCGCCGGGCGCTGCCGGAGCCCCGAGGCGCGGGCGAGGAGGGGCCGCTCTCCGCAGCCCTCACCGCCACCCCGCCAGCGGCTCGCCCGGAGCGCAAACCCACGAGGGGAGCGAGCGCGGCGGGGCCGCGGACCCCGCTCTTTGTTCGCCGCCGCGGGCAGGCCCGGCCCGGCCCCGGGCCCGGCGCCTCACCTCGCGAACGTCCTGCAGGCACTCGAGCACGGCGAGGTTGTTGGCCCAGCTGTGCTTGGAGCAGAGCCGCACCACGTCCTCCCGGCACACCGCCTCCTCCGACAGCTTCCACCCGCTGCCCGCCCCGCCGCCGCGGGCGCTCCGCGGGACGGCCGCGCCCGGCCCCGCCGGCTGCGCCGCTGCGGGCAGGGCCCCGCCGACGCCGGGAGGGCCCACGGGAGGGCCGGGCGCCGCCGGCCGCGCCGCCAGCGCCAGCAGCAGGAGCAGCGCCGGGCCCGGGCAGCGGCTCCGGACACGTCCGCACGGCGCCATCTTGGATCCGCCACCCCCGGCGTCCGCCCGCCCGCCCCGCGGCACGCACGGCGTATGCAAATCGGCGCGTGACGGCCCCGGGACACGCCCCTCTCCCGGCGGCGGGGGAGGGGGCGTGGCTTGCTCGGGCGCCGCCCTCCCCCGGCACGCGGCCCGACCGTTGTCGCCTCAGGAGGAGGAGGAGGCAGCGCGCGCTCAACGGCACCGACCGCCCCGCCGCCCCTCACGGGTCCCCGCAGCCCCGCAGGGGCCCCCTCAGCCCCTCACGGGTCCCCTCAGCCCCTCAGGTGCCGGGGCGGGCCGCGAGGAGCCGAGCTCACCCCCCAGGAAGGCGGCGGGCGGGCCGTGGGCCTCACCCTGCCGGTGCCCGGTAGCTGTGACCGGATCTCCCCCGAAATCTCTCGCTTCTCACTCGGCTGCCCCACTGACAGAGAAGTAAGAGAGATCATGGGGAAACTGGGCTTTGAGAAGGGTTGGGTTAAAGGAGAGTGGCAAGAGCAGAAGGATGAGGGAAAACTGCACATGAATGAAGAAGAAATACAGAGGTACATAGAGAAATTACAGGGTTACATAGAAAAACTGCAGAAGAATGAAGAAGAAATGCGGGAGAACAAAGAAAAAATGAAGAAGAATGAAGAAAAGATACAGGAGATCGATGAGAAAATACAGGAGATCAAAGAAAAAATACAGGAGAACGAAGTAAAAATACAGGAGGACAAAGAAAAAATACAGCAGATCAAAGAAAAGATACGGAAGAATGAAATGAAAATACGGATGAACAAAGAAAAAATCCAGGAAAAGAAAGAAAGAATGCTGAAGAATGTGGGAAAAATACAGAAGAATGAAGTAAAAACAGAGAACGAATTAAAAATAGAGGAGTTCATGGAATCAATACAGGCAATCAAAGAAAAAATAAGGAAGAACAAAGAAATACTGAAGAATGAAGAAGAAATGCCAGTCAAAGAAGGAATTAAGAACAAGGGAAAAGTACAGGAGTTGGACAAAAAAATACAGGAGCTTGACGAAAAAATACAGGAGCTTGACGAAAAAATGCAGGAGGACAAGGAAAAAATAAAGCAGATCAAAGACAAGATACGGACCAATGACATAAAAATACAGACAGACAAAGAAAAAATACAGGAAAAGAAAGAAAGAAGATTGAAGAATGCGGGAAAAATACAGATGGATGAAGTAAAAACAGAGAACAAAATACAGGAGTTCAAAGAAAAAATACAGGCAATCAAAGAAAAAATAAGGAGGAACAAAGAAGAAATGCAGATCAAAGGAAAAATACAGGAGCTCGATGAAGATATACAGGAGAATGAAATAATGGAGGAGGACGAAGAAATACAGCAGATCAAAGAAAAGATGCAGAAGAATGAAATAGTAATGCAGATGATCAAAGAAAAAATACAGGAAAATGAAGAAAGTGGAAGAATGAAGAAAGTGGGAAAGTGGCTGAAGAATGTGGAAAAAATACAGAAGAATGAAGCAAAACCAGAGACTGAAATAAAAATGCAGGAGAACAAAGAAAAAATACAGCAGATCAAAGAAAAGTTGAGGAAGAATGAAATAAAATTAGAGATGATCAAAGAAAAAATACAGGAAGAGGAAGAAAGAAGGCTGAAGAATGTGGAAAACATAGAGAAGAATGAAGAAGAAATGCAGATCAAAGAAAAAATTAGGAAGAATAAAGAAAAAATCCAGAAGCTCAACAGAAAAATACAGGAGCTTGACGAAAAAATACAGAAGAACACAGAGAACGAAGTAAAAATACAGGAGATCAAAGAAAAAATAAAGACAGTCAAAGAAAAAATAAAGAAGAGCAAAGAAAAAATACCACCAAAGAACGAAACCAAAATACCGGAGAGCAAAATAAAAAAAGAGAACGAAATGGAAATTCGTAAGAACGAGGAAAAAATACAGGAGATCAAAGAAAAAATACGGAAGAACAAATTAAAAATACAGGAAAACAAAGAGAAAATACCAAAGAATGAGGAGAAAGCAGAGAACAAAATAAAAATATGTAGGCGAGAAGAAAAAATACGGGAGATTGAGGAAAAAATACAGAGGATCAGAGACAAAATGCAGAAGATTGAAGAAAAAGTACAGAAGAACAAAGAAAAAATACAGGTAAGCAAAAAAATACCAAGGAATAAGGAAAAAATAAAGAAAAATATGGAAGAATGAGAGAAAACTACAGAAGAATGAAGAAATTATATCAACCAGCTGCTGAAAACACCTCAAAACCGTTAATAAAATGCTGACAGTCAGCTTTGCCACTGTCATTTCTCCGTGCTGAGTGCCAGACCGAGGTGGATGGCTGATGTCACGTGTGGGTGTACCCACGGCCCCTCCTGGGGCAGGCTGGGCTGGCAGGAGGGGTGGTATGAACCCACCAGCAGCCTGGCCCAGCCCTCAGGTACCTGCAAGGAGCAGGCAGATGAACAAGATCTGGGAGATCATATTCTGGGGGTGCCAGGAGATGGTTCCCATTCAGGGTTGGTGGGTTGGCTGCACCTCCTGCCCTGTCAGTGCCGGTCACTGCGTTCTGGGGGCTGGGATTTGCCAGGTCATGCTCGATCACGGCCCCCAGGCTTTCCTCATGGGGCTGGAAGAGTGATCTTGTCCCCAAAGCAGGATCTGCAATGGCTGATCCCGTTGTAAATGGGACCCATAGCTTCCTCCTAGAGCATTAAGGGGGGGTTGGATGCTGAATTTTTATGATAGATCATCTGAAAGTGGTGCCTGCAACCACACAGACCCCTTGGAGCAGCGTTCTGGGGATGCCTCAGCCCATCTGCCCCAGCAGCCAGACCCAAAACTGCACGGTAAGAAAGTCCCAGTCCAGGTGTTGGGTCAGTGGCAGCAGTGGGACACAGCTCCACCTCCAGCTCAGCAACCCCAGCTTTTTGGGTGTTCCCCCAGGATCTCACCAGGTCAGCTCACAGCATCCTCCTAGGATGGGTTTGCCCCTAAATGTCAGATTTGCCCCTAAATGTCAGGAGCTACCAGAGCACCCTGAGCCCAGCACAGCCCCCAACCTGCAGCCACCTCGTCCAGGTGAAGGCGAGAGGGAGAGGGGGCTCAGCTGGCAAAGCCCCTGCACTTCCTGCATTCCAGTGTCACGCTGGGACACAGCGCTCGGAAAGTGGCTTTGTGCTGGCACCCAGGGGCCACGCAGCTGGGAACACTTGAAAACAAAAGCCAGCAAAATCCAGCCCGTGCTTGGCAGCCAATTTGGCTTAGTGGGAGTTGTTTGAAGTTAGCCCAGTGCGAGAGCTGGCTCTGCTCCTCCATCCGTTGCAGGATGAGGACAGAGGGGAGCAATGGAGCTGGGTTACAGCTCTCTTCTCCTTCCCACACCCTTGGGAGCTCTCCAGAGAGCCATTTTTTGCACAAGGAAAACCTCCTGCCAGGCTTGGATTTTACCATTCTGCACAGTCCACCATCAAACAAGCATTTCATAAAAGAGCAGCAAGTTAAACGAGGAGGAGGTTTGTCTGTGGGCTCAGGGACATCTCTGCCCATGCTGCTACTGCAGCCCCTCTCCCTCAGCAGAAATTCCCTCATTGCCACATGTTAAACATTTTCCCACCAAGGCTCTCAGCCTCTGGGTGCTGCATTAAGTGCTTGCAGTCCCTTGCTCCTGTAGTGGGCAGCACATTTAAGTCTCACCTCTTCAAGCAATAAACACCATTTAAATGTCCCCCAGCTCAGCAGAGCAAGGCCGGGGTGAGCTGAGCTGCTGGGACACCTCTCACTCCTTCCCAGCAGTGCTTTTGTTCTCCACAGCTTTGGGGAGAACAAAAGTCCTTCCTCAGTCCATCCAGAGGAGCTGCTCCAGTTTTTAATTGGATGCGGTCTGCTTGCTCCCCTGTGGCCACAGGCACTGCTCCCAGTCCCAGCTCTGCCTGCACACAGCGTGCTCAGGCCCTCTCCCTTGCATGCACAGCCTGACTCAGCTGCCTCCTTCCAAAGCTGGGCATCCCCCAAAACCTCAGCTCTTTCCCAACAGATGATCCTCTCCAAATGCTGCTGCAGAGAACCAAGTGAGGTGCTTCGTTACTGCTGCCACTCAGCTCTTTTCCTTGCTGGCTGAGGCAGGAACACTCACCTGGTATTTCGTGGTTTATTTGCATGACGTGCTCAGGGTTCAGCCCCACTTGTTTCTGCTTTTCTTGTAGGTCAGAGTCTACTCATCCATGTTTGGAGATAAGCAGAAGACCACAGAAATACCCACCTTCCAAGGAAGCTGTGAACAAAGAGGAGACAATATTGCCATTGCAACCCTGTGAGTGTTGAGCAAAAAGGGGAGCTTCATGCCTCTCCTGCACAACTCTTCAGCCCAGTTGACCTTTTTTCCCCAAAGACCGATGCTGTTGACTCATCTTTGCCTGACAAACCCTCAGAAGCCCCAGGTCATTACTGCAGACACTGCTGCCCTCCACATTAGGTGTTGCAGTTAGCACCTACCTTTAGAAAAAGGAAAAAAAAATAAAAAAAAAGAGGGTAATTGTCCAGCCCTTTCTCCTAGGTGCCACAATTCTTTCCCAATCCTGCTTTTGCCTTCCTGAGCACTCAGTGCTGATGCCAGCTTGATGCCGGAAGCACTGGGGGCTCTCTCCCCCTTCCACGACCTCTGCTGCCAGCAGAAGCACCAAATTGGACTTGATGCAAGACGAAAACCCCTGGACCCTCAAATTAATTCTGCTTCACAGGGTGGGATAATCACTGAAATGAGTTCGAGGCATTTTTTTCTCCTGACCAGCACGGGCTGGAGAGAATCTGTTACCTGCAAAGTTTGTCCCAAGGATTAGATAAACCTCTCTTTTTCTTGCAACTTGGAGGCACTATTTTGCAAGAGACAGCAGAGGAGCAGCATCCCACGTGCCATTGGTGCTTTCAGGACGCTGCTGTGGCTCCCAGAGTTTTATCAGTGAACTCCCTGCACTGGAGCATCAGTTTCCCACCAGCCCAGAGCACCCCCAGCTCCAGCTGCCGTCCAGAGGGGAGCGAAGAGAAACCCCACCTAGCAAAGAGAAATAACGTGAGCAGGAGGTGCTTCTGCCTCCTAAGCAGTATCTGCAAGTATCTTTAACTGTTGCAAAAACAAGTAAACAATGATATTGTTATCTGGAGGGAGGCTGTTGACACCAACATGCTCTACTTTGCAGGCTGAGTGCTGGCAGGGGCCAACAGCAAGCTCAGCAGAGGGACAGTCCTGCTAAGGCACTGTGACCCCCTCTGCTCAACTTTGCAGGAGACTCTGCAAGGGTCAGGGATGAAGCTGGACTCAAACAGTGTCAGAGCACTCCAGCTGATTCATATTGCAGATAGAAAAAGCTTTCACCGAAGACTTGCTAATGGAAAGTCAAAAGTGCCACCCCAGCAAGGGAAACTGTGCCACCTCTCCCTATGTCTCTTGGCAGTGAAATTTGTTCTTTCCCATTTACTAGTTCTGGCATTCAATGCTAATCAAACCCAACAGAAAACAAGTTTTTGCTTGCTCCTTCCTTTCTTTCTTTCTTCTTCCTCCCCCCTGAACTATTTTTTCCCCATATTCTCTCTCCTTCACAAACCAGCAGAAAGCTGGGTCTGTTAAGGAATTTTACTGCAAATCTACATAAGCAGAAAATCTTGTCACATCTCCTCACAAACTGAAAAGGAGAACTAAATGAAATCCCACTGGGATGCTCTGGCTACCTCAGTGTAACGAGGTTCAGCTTAAGCTGCTTGTTTCACTTGCTGCATTGCTTGGTTTTAATCCAATTTGGTTCGGGACACATTAAACAGACGCTTTTCCGCCCTCCAGGAAGCAGCAGGTGCAGCCAGAGCCGAGCAAAGCGCTGGCTGGTCCTGCCCCACGTGCACACACACCGAGCTGTGCTCACTTCTTGGCTCGTGCTTTAGCACTGCCTTTTGTCATCTGCAACGTTTTTGATTGTGTTTGTCAAAACATCACCTGAGTCGGTGCCAACCAAGAGCTGAAGTGCGATGGTGCTACGGCAGCAAAGCCCCCGTGAGAGGCCGGGGTTGCTCGTCCCCTCTTGGCCACCCCATGGATTTCCACAGCCCTGTTAGAGGGAGACACAGAGGACAGCCCTTCTCTGAGAGCACAGCTCTGAGTCCAGCTTCCCTTCCCCAGCAGCAGCCCCTCTGGCACCACACCTCCACAGGGAGCAGCAGGGGCTGGATTGTTTCCCTCCAAGCAGCTCCACAGCCAGCTCTGTCCAGCACTGTGCTGTCCCCCAGGCCTCCTTCGACAGGAATTACAGTTAAAAAGGTGCTGCCCTGCAACAGCCTGGAGAGAAGAACGTTAAGAGCACAGCTCAGAGCAAGCCGTGGCTGCAGCAGCCACAGCACTGCCCGGCTTTACCTCTCACCTCCCACCACTCTGCAGGAACTGCCAGGGGGCCGCCCTGCTCACGATAACAAAATCTTCCCAGAGACAGAGGCAGAAATAGCCACAGAGTGGCTCCACGCCTGAAACACCAGCAAACAGCTCAGCCTCTCGTGACAGCTGCCCTGCACAGTGAAGAGACACTGATTTGTTCCTTCCTTCCATCCCAGAATCTGCCCCTTTGACTCCAGACAGAGATGAGCAAATATTTAATTAACACGTTTGACCTTTTATCAGCGCTCCATGCTGATGGCTTTCTGCACACCAGTTAGGTGTGCTTTCCTGCAGCCTGCTGCAAACCTGGAAACAGAACA
This sequence comes from Empidonax traillii, assembly GCF_003031625.1. Taxonomy (NCBI): domain Eukaryota; kingdom Metazoa; phylum Chordata; class Aves; order Passeriformes; family Tyrannidae; genus Empidonax; species Empidonax traillii. The sequence goes on along the minus strand of NW_020955658.1, from coordinate 122,218 downwards.
GCATTACAAGGTTTCCTCGCATATCTTTGAACATTTTCTGAAATTTTGGATTTGAAAACTGAGAACATGAAAGAGTCATCTTCCATTATTGTTTTAATAGCGTTTAAGTTTGTATCTCTTATTCCTGTTGAGTTATATAAAAGTGAAAACAAGTGTTACCTACAAAGTCAAAAGTCAAAGGATTCAAATAAAAACGTTTTTTCCTCTGTGTGTTCCAAATCTTCAAGATTTCTTGTGGTAAGACAGGGTTGGAGTTGACTGAACATAAATGATGCCTCAAAATAGCTGAGAACAGAGAGCAGAGAGCATCCTGCTCCTTCTGGTTTAGCTAGCGTTACCAGAGACCTCACAGTGTCATTCTACCAGCCCTCATTTTCCTGTTAAAATGCCAAAAATCCTCATGTCAGTGAGTTAATTTTCAGTTTAAAGGATATCCCAGGTGTATGGCCTGGCCCTTTCCCTTCCCCTCACCTGGCCAGAGCAGGATGGTTCAGCGAGGATTCCTCATTCAATAAACACATCCGTTATCTCAGTCTGAAGCTCAGTGTGACTTGGAGGTGACACCAAGCAGGAGAAACCTCACCTGCATAAGGGAAGGCTTGGTTATGTTCACGAGACGTGCAGTGAATGTCACTGAGACCTGTTTTTAAAGTACAGCAGCACCACTTATAGTTGATAATGATAAACATTTTATTCTTATATAAAAATATAGGAACAAAACACTATACAGAAAAATATAAAGTTAAGTGGAGATCTTCTCAGTCTCATTTGAGACAAACAGGATCACACTATGCAGCCCCAGACTTTCAAAAATAAAATTACCCTGGCAGTTGAAGTGGTGGCATGTCCAGAGGCAGAGGTGTGCTGAGGGATAAGCTTCTAACACAGGGAATTTGTCCTGCAGCTTCCAACATCCTTGCAAGTTTGCTTTTGTTACACAGAAAATGGAACTCAAGTCCTCCTTCATGGTCTGACCTGGAGATAAAGGTTCTTCCAGCCCTCAGAGTATTTACAGCAAGGTGCTAAGAACCCACCTGGCCAGCACACATCCCCCACGCCATGGGCTCGCATTTACACAAAGCACTGGCTGCACAACACTCACACCAACATCACTGGAAGCTCTCTGTCACCAGCTGCGAGCTGGAAATGATGACTTGGGAAGGCAAAAGTCAGTGAAAAGCAAGCTGATGAAATCCCTGAGCTTCTAACAGTTCCTCAAAACAGAAAAAACACAACTCCCCTCCCCCAGACAACAAGAGCAGCCAGCGTTCTTTTCCAAGGTACTGGCTGTTTCAGTGCATTCCTGTCTTTAAGGGAGACACTGAAAACTGCTGCAGCCAACAGAGTAAGAATCATCTCCCTCCTCTTTACCTGAACTCCTCCAGTACTATTTTCATTTTCCACAACCAAACTGCCCCAAGTTTGCTTGCAGGTGAAGCAGGAACAAGAGGAAGGAAAGGAGAAGGCAGAGAATTAAGGAATTACAGTGCAAATTATATGCTCGTGGGAAAAAAAAACAAACACAAAAGAAGAAGGTTCTCTGTAGATTTTCCAAGCCTCTCCTCTCCCTTGCCTCAATAAAAGGTTGGTCTTAGGGAATAAGTTCCAACTGACCCTAGACCTTCAACCAGAAGGTGGGGAGTGTATTCCCCAAAGCAGCTGTCACACTGTATCAGCAACGCCTGCCAGATGACAACATTGCCACCTTTTCATCACCCACTAATCACAGCAGGACTCCACCAGAAAGTGCAGTGGGAGTCTCAGGTCTTCAAGTTCCTCTTCTATTATTCATTTGTAGCAGAGATTTGCGAGTCCCTGTGCTGTATTCACAGTGGAGAAAAAGTGCAGCAACACATGTTGGAGACACTCCAGGAATTATTGCTGTGCTGGGGCAGCTTGTGGAGTTTAACTAAAGAAAATTGACCGAAGAAGAAAGAAGAGGAAGACAGAGAAAGAAAGGAATTGCTCCAGGCACCAGCACATCCTAGTTCCTGCCTACTGCCAGAAAGATGCCGTCATGGATCCTGTCTCCTGCAAGCAGCACGAGCAGCAGTTGTGTAGGGTTGATCAGCAGCATGTTTGGACGGAATGTGGCAGGTGTAGGGACAGTTCACTGCCACCTGTAGATATTCACCACCTTCTCTGTAAGAGTAGCCAGGAGGTGGGTTTGGTTCACTTCCAAGGGGCAGATGTCCAGCACAGGCAGGTCAGCCGGCAGCCTCTGCAGCAAGGAACCACTTCCAGCATCCCAGAGCTGTGGGAGGGACAGACAAGGTCAAGGACTGCAGGATTCTCCCCTCCCATCCAGAAGAGACCTTCCTCTCTCCAGAAAAGACTTTCCTCAAATTACTTACAGGACCCTTTCTCTACTTCCACACCCTACCTGAATGGTTTTTAACAAATTCACAGCATGATGCCACCGTGACCACTCTCTCTGAGCCCCCTCATGAGCTCTCCTCCTGTTCCATGTCATTCCTGAAGAGCCTGCATCCTTCCCTCACAGCACTTACCACATCAGCTACCCCACCAAGCCTGTTACACCAGAGTGCCCAGCTGTGCCAGCGTGCCCAACCCCACTCCTCTGGGGGACACTCCTCTGCCTGCACACTTTTCCATGGATGAGGATCACAGACCTTGGCTATCAGGAAGTTACACCTGCTACAGAGTACAACAGACCAACCAGCACAGGGTGATGTCTGTGACAAGACAATTCCCACCCAAATCCTGCTGATGCTGTGACTGATGATGCTTCTCTCCTATGAATTGCAATAAAACCCCCCAGCACAGTGAAAGGAGCAAGAGATACCAGGGCAGAATTGGACGCCTCATCACCCGCACACACAAAGACGCTCCTGTCCTCCTCTGGGCTCTGGAAAATGGCATTTTTGGTCAGCAACTTGCAGGTGGGCCCGGCACTGAAGGTCTGAACCGGGTTAGAACACACCACATTTTCAGAGGCCTCTGTCAGTGGGCTGCAAGTCAGCTCCATCATCACACAACGCACGCATGGGTTATTTTTACCTGTGTGGTAGAAATACAAAGGTAACCTTTGGAAAACGTACTCACAGGTAGGTTTCAGCTGCAGGAACACAAGCAGCACCACCCTGCAGCTGCCTCCTTTTGCCCTCCCCCTGTTCTTATCTGTGTGCTCATTGCTCTGGTGGGGGCAGATGCTGCATTTGTGCTGTGCCCCAGGGCCGGTGCTGAGTGCCCAGTGCAGTGAGCGGCGCTGCAGACATTCCATTACGTACCAGGCCTGTACGTGGCCAGGCAGTGCCGTGTGTGGATCTCTGTCTGGATGTCGATGCAGCCCCCGGGCTCCAGGGGCAGGTGATGAGGCCGGTAGGAGTTGCCAGCTCTCTGTTCCCAAAAGCAGGCTCCTTCCAAGGTCCCAGCCAGTATCCCGCCCTGAGGCAGCGACGCCGAGGCCATGCGGGGCAGGTAGGACAGCGACACCATGGGGCACCTGCAAGGGGGGATGGCAAGGGTCAGCGGTGCCAGCTGCAGCTCTGCTGGCATCCTGCTCCCTGCTGCAGAGCTCCAGCCTCTCCAGCTGCACAGCAAAGAAAAGGGCTTGGGAAGGCTACGAGATGGTCCTTCAAGCAAGAACCCCAATGGTGTGTCAAGTATGAATGAAATTCAACTTAACTACCCAGCCTTATGTTTTACAGAGCATTAGACAGCACACATCAGATGAGAGCAAATCAGTGTTTGATTCCTGGAGTACAAGGGACAGAAGTAGCAGAATCTCACACCTTTGTGTGATTTGTCCTTTCCAAGTTAAATACTAAACCCAGCTCCAAAACAAATTCATTCCTCCTGCTCACGCTGCACCAGTGGGTCCATTTCTGACCCCTGTGTGCCTTAAGAAGAGCACAAGTGCTTGGCACCTGTGTAAGTTGTATATACACACGATACATGTGCTAAATGTGAATTTTTGAGCAAGACATTCACATAAACCAACTGAAACCACTGCAATTGCTGTGTGAAGCTGTGTTTAACTTAATGCACGTTAGCTGAGAGGAATGACAAATCCTTATGCTATACCTGGACTTCTGAGGGACCAGCTCTTGGACGTGGGAGTTCGTGTCCCTCAGATCGTAAATCATGATAGAGCCATTGACCAGTCCAGCGTAGACATAGTTTGTATCATCGAGACACCAGCAGCAGCTCCAGACAGGACGGCCAGCGTTGTATGTCTGCACCACAGTGTTGGTTGCCAAGCTGCAGAAGAAAAGCAAAGTGTTGGCTGGTTGCACAAGCATCTACTGATGAGAAAAAAGCATAATTAAGGTAAGCAAACCCAGCTTTTTAAAGTCTTTAGACAGAAGCATCTCTCTTTAGACCGACTTCTCAATTAACTCCTTTACTCCAGACATGAATCTGGAAAATCTAAACAGAATAATCCCTTGGATATTGTCAAGTGATTTATAATTCTTCCAGGCCAATGCTTCTTTTTCCAGATTGATCTTTGGAGACTGGGAGAGGAAATCTCACAGCAGGGTCTCAGCTGCCTTACTGGCAAGAGAAAGCGAAGTTACTTTTCTGTAAACAATTAGGAGAAGTGGCTCTGGTGTAATCCCGTAACACCACATATTCCTGAGATCACAGGGCTCATCTCTTCAGATTACATCTCTCATTAATTACTTCCCCTCTTTTTACACAAGAGGAACAGTGCTTATGCCTCAAAAGAACCAATTTAAGCAAGAGTGAGACAGGGAGTGGGGTAAGGACAGCTGAGAGCACATTTACAGTGTTAATTCTTCCTTCCACACATCGAGTTTATAAAAAGAGAGGAGTACACAGAGAGGCACAACCCAGAACAGCAGATGAAGCTGCTGTCAGATCAGGGATTTGCAAAGGGCAGCTTTGTCAACATGGGTTTTCCACAGCATGAGACAGAAGACAGCACATATCAAAGGAACTCTGGATATCCTTTACAACACGGGGGCTTCTCCCCAGGGGAGGAGATTACACTCAGGACTCCAGAGAAACAGTAACTGCCCCAGGTAAGTCCAAGGGCAACAACTACAAGGAACAAAACCTACCTGGGGAAAGAGAGAGTTGATATCAGAGCAGTGACTGAGTCAAAACAACAGGACCAAAAAAACCAAACCAAACCCACAGGGCTATTTTAAACAATTGCAAGCCAGAGCAGGAGATATAAAGACATCTTGGATAATTCTTTTTTGTAGGATGACTCTGAAATCAGGAACTAGAGAAGAAAGGTGACCAAAGGAAGAGTATTCTTTCAGACAGAGACTGAAAAAAGCATGAAGATGCTGCTGAAGCAAGCACCTAACTCCAAGGGATCCTGGGATCAAGCACAAAAGCAGGAGGATCACAAGCTCCAACGCAGCCAACCAGGCAGGGAGAGGCAGATATGGGAGTCGACACTGCAAGGAGGAGCCACTCTCCAGTTTAACCATCGAAAGAGTATCAAGATCATCAGTCAGAAATGTGACACATTGACTTCAGCATCAGAGACAGCTCTGTTTGCTTTTAACCAGTCACAGGAAAGCAACATTCCGTACATTTTTGCTGCGGGATTAAGTTCTCTTCATTGCTTCACTAGTGAGAAAGAATTGGGGCTAACCAGTCAAACAACAGACACCTGTCCTGCCCAACCTGGTACTGACAGAGTGCACAAAGATGTTAAATAAGTGTAAGATTAAGACTGAAGAGCAGCAGAGTAGCAAGAAAACACACTCACAGGCTGTAAATTCTAACAGGACCGGACACATTTTTGTCTCACTCCCTGCATAATTGGTCTCCAACCTGCTGGTTTAAGTCTCTGCCAGCTCTAGAGAGCCTTTAGCACACATTGTTTATGCATTTCATACCCCAGATGAACTCCATGCTCTGCAACAAGTTTAAAAGTCTGAGAAGCCAACGTCAGGCTGTGCAAAGGAGAAAAGAGCACAAGCTGAACACCCCCTGTTTCTGCTTTATGCTTATCCAAGTTCCCACACTAAGCATTTCCCTGCAGTAACAGAAAGCCATGTGGACAGTAAATTTCATGTCTATACATGATGCTACATTTATTCTCTCCACAACTTGGCCAATCCCTGCTGAATTACTTGTTTCCCACCGAGTTCTCCCCAGGAAAACTATCACAGAGAGGCAGCTCCATAACACCTCCACCTAAAAGATGCAAAAGCATCAATAAGTCCTTCCCTCTGTTAGGGAAGAGGAAGAAGACACAGACCTGATCTCCTCCTTGCAGCATCCTTCAGAAAGCAGACTAGCAGGTGGTGCAAGACATTTCTAGCAAGACAGAACAAAACCCAAAAAGCCAAAGCCCACGGGGCCAGGGCTCTCACCTGGTGAGTCTGAGAGTGCCGTCCAGAGCAGCAGAGAGCAGCAAACCATCTGCTCGAGTGCCGAAAGCCAGGCCCCGGATCTGCTTGCTGTGGATGGGGACGTACTGAGTGCTCTTCATGTTGGCCAAGCTCATCATCTTCACACCACAACCTGTCACAGCAGAGGGACAACGAGGGTTGTTGTGAAGCAGCACACACACAGGACTCGCTGTTCTGTGCCAGAACTGAAGCCTGTGCTGGGATGAACACGGGAAAGTTATTTGCTGTCCTGGATAAGAACTGCCACAGACCGTTCTTTAAGTCAAATGGTAACAAGGCTAAGTCCTTAAGGATCCCAGTCACCACCAGCAAATTCAGTATCACTGTTACAATTCCTGTTACAAGGCCTGCTGCTCTTTAGCCAGCTTCTTCAAAGACACTCTTGCCCAGATAAAGCCACACAGAGCAGGATTGCGTGGCTATTTAAGAGAACAAGTGTCACAGCAAAGAATGGTTACAGGTGAACTCAACCTGCGGGCTACAGGAGCCACCACAAAGCCTCCATTCGTTCATTCATTCATTCCTTGGCCTCAAAGGCCAGAAAAATAAGACCAGTTGAATGCAGAAAACCACTCTGTTCTGCCTAGATAAGGCACATTAACCTCAAACCCATTAACCAAATAAAGTGAGTTTTGTCATTCCGAATGCATTTTGCAAATAAACACTCTCAGACTCCTCCTGCCTGAAAAAGCAACTGGCACTGGTCCAGACATCAGGTCACTGCCCTCTGGACGTAACAGTGAGACAAAACTAGGGCTGCCCATGACTTCTCAGCTTCCTATTTCCTCTGTAGAAAACAGTGCTCCTAGCATTCATATTAAAAGGGATTTGCTTTTAGGGTTTTTTTGGGGGGGAGGTTTAAGAGTATTGAGAAATCAGCTGCATATGGACCAATCCACCTACAGTTTGGGGAGCAGCGTTTCTCATTTAACCACTGGAAGCTTCTCTGCTTCTTTCAGAAGACCCACCTTTGCAAAGAGCACCAGATAACATGTTTTGCCTTGTGGATATGGCACTTCAGCAGGAGAGCCAGAGACCCTCTGCTAGGATTCTGCCATGGGAATGCCAGGGGAAATGAGCTTCTTTGCTAGGCAGAAGCTACCAATGCAGGGCCAGATGAATTAGGGGGAGTCTTATGAGTATACTTTTGTAAAGTATACTTTACAAAACATGTGCAGAGGTCGAGCAGAGAAAGTGGGGAGCAGGGAGCAACAAGAAAAGACATTTAACTTTCACTTATGAAGCTCCAAATCTTAACTTGCTTTATTACCAGGAATGAAAGTGGACTGTGGAGAAGGCTGTGACACCACGAGGCAGCTCAGGGAGTCGCAGTAGGCCATCACCCGGCAGTTCCCAGCCTGAGACACCAACACTGCCTTCTCCAAGAGGTACTTGCGCTGGCTCTGGCTGGAGGGGAGGCTGCCTGGGAGGCAGGGCCGGGAGCTGCAGGCTTGCTGTGAAGTGCTCCCATTGTGCTGGGCCACCAGAGCCTTCAGCTCCTGCAAAGAGAAAAATCCCCAAGAGCTTTAATGCCTGCCCAGTGCTGGAACTGCTGTGCTTCCCTCTCCAGCTGCTCCCGTGCACTTGTTCTCAGACAAAGGGGGACAAAATGGTCCCATTTCCGTGCTGCTCCTGAAGTGCTGCATTTCTAAGTCCATGGCCTGTGACAGTGAGCAAGAGAAGCATTCAAATGCTGTGCAGGTTGTGGCAGAATGTACTCCAAGTCTGTTATTGCATGTATTACACCCCGTGGAAGAGAGGGCTCTTGGGCAACACATAAAAGCCAGTACCAATTACCAGATCAATGCCGTCGAGAAGAGAAGGAACTGCCAAGTGTTATGTGCTGCTAAACCACAAGAGAAAGTCAATTAAAACCATTTTCCAGAATTTCCAGAATACCCCATAAAAAAATAAAAGCCCAAGTTTCAACATAAAGGGCGTTGCAGGAAACAAGTCAGTCTATTTAATGACGACGACCCTGTTCTTGTAAACCCTGGGCAGCAAATTCCAGGAATGACACAACTCTCAAGAGCTCCAGTCCTGTTTTCCACCACCTCCTCCCCCCTTCCTCCTCCACCTCAACTGATGAGCTCCAGGATGCTCAGCAAAGGCAAGGCCAAGCAGAGCTTCCACAGGCAGCAAGGTATTCCTTGAATTCCTTTTTCTACAGAGATCATCAGGGGTGAGGTGGGGATTCAGGTAGTGGCACTGGCATATTGTGAGTCACCTAAAAGTGCACCCTCCCAAAAAGCATTTTGACCATCTTTAACCCAAGGTCAAAAGCAGATGGTTCAGAACCCCAGGGACACTAAAGACAGAGGTATATACACAGAAAATCGCTACTTGCTTTCTGTTGTCTGAGCAACGCAGATTAGGCTTCAAACACTATGGAATCTTTAAACAATTAAGGGCCACAAGAGTGATAATATGAATATATCAGTAATTGCAAGTCAGCCTCAGCGCTGAACCAGCCACCACCGCTTAACTCACATCGAAGCAAAGGCAGCAGTTCTCAAAGAGGCAAGATCAAAGATGAAGCTCCACATTAAGACCTCTAACTTTTGGAAACTGCTCAAGAGGAGAGCAATTCTGACACCTCTCAGACGTCTGATGACCTGCTTTGCATCAAGCACATTGCAAATTCCTCAAGGGAATATAAAAATTAAAAAACAAAATAAAAATCGAAGCTGGAGACTCGAGACGATCCCGTTAGAGTGAGCAAGACAAAACAAGCTGGGTGAGGAAGAAGGGCTGTGGGGGTTGTTCAGGCTTAGAGTAAGCAGTGAAAACACAGGTAACTTAGAAGAAAGTTACTTTTAATCAAAAATTTCATAACCTCATTATTTCTAAAAGGGGGATGGAGGCGACCACCACCGAGGATCAGAAGAGATTAAAATTATTTGTTGCTCTGGGGACCTTGCAAAACTCTCCTTGTCACCTGCACTCAACATTCAACTTTCCCACAAGTTATTAAAAAGGAAACCAGGCAATTAAAATCACAGGGACTATTAGTGCAATGTTTACATTTAAACACAATGCACAAAGCCAGCAGAATCAGGAAGTCTTACTGGAAGCACAACACCAAGGTGATTAAAAGTGTTGCACTCCAGACAAATTCCACTAATTGTGCTCGAAAGAAGGCTCTGTTGGTAACACAAATCTACGCCTTCCTTGAGATGCTTTGCAGAGTTTTCCTGATCCTGGTGTTAACCAAGGGCCTTGAGGGCAGACTCCACTCCCTGCACACGCTCTGACTGTCTCTACATTTCATCTGCCTTAACTACAAGCAACAGCAATGGAATATCAGCCTTTACTACCCCAGACATCAACTGGAGGTGAACACAAAGATCATAAAGATGAACAATCTTTATGCAAGAAGACCATTAGCCTAATTTCTTTTCTAGAGGTATTAGATACACAACTTCTTATTGATATTTCGCCATCCAATTTTTTTTTTTTTTGGACACTCTGGAAATCCTATTTTAAAAACGCTTTTCCATTACATTGAGCAGTACAAACTAATCCCTGCAAGGCTCACAATTACATTTGCTTTCTTCTCCACAGCAGCCTGCAGTCTCCTGTCGTTTCCCTGCTAGTTGCCCCTTTCCTGCTCCATATCCAAACACAGCTACTGCTTCCCACTGGCAAAAATGACTCTCCTATCCCAGCTGATCAGTGGTATCAATGCCAGAAGCCAGAGATGGTTTGCTTGTCGTTAGCTAACTTTTACTGGAAACGCTGGCAGGTTCAGGGGGAGCACTGCAGCACCTCACATCCCATTCCCAAGTTCTTCCTGCTGCCAAAGGAAAAACTTTGGGTAAAAGTAAGGTGTTGGTAGCACTGTCTCCAAAAGGCAAGCCTGAACCTGCCATCCAGGATGCAGAACATAGCTCAGCACAGCCCACACTCCAGGTTTACACTGCTGAGGGCTTTCTTCCAGATCTTTAGTTAGCTACCTCCCCTCAACTTCAACTTCCTTTCCTCATATATTTTCATATTTTCAAGACTTAAACCCCATCCATTTCCTAGTGTCAATCATGACACATCCTTCCATAACAAAGTAGAGTGGACAAGGTGGTTAATGGACAAGAGCAGGGAAAAACACACACAAACCTAAAAAGAAAGCCATGACTGCTGCTGGGGCACAGCTCAAGAGCAAGAAAAAGGGGTTCACAATGGCTTTTGGGGGGAGTCCACACCCTGAGCAACCCAACCCTACACTGGAATCACCCCACTGGGGTTGGGACCGAAACCTCCAGGGGTCCCTCCTAACCCAAATGCTTCTATCAAAGTAGTTTCTTTACTAGATTACTTCTCATAAAGCAAGGAATTCATTAGGCATTTGCTTAAAATATCATCAACAACTTAAAGACTTATTCCAGACTTCCTGCTGATTTTTCTTTTTGCTCCCCAGCAAATTGTTTTACTTTCAGTTTATTCGTAGTATAAACAAGCACCTTAAAATTGCTTCCAGCATTTGCATTAACCACTACAAGACAATGATGAATGCAGTCTAAATACTGAAACAGAGCTTATGGAACACAGGGCACTTAATCTTTATAACATGAGACTTCAATTCAGTTAGACTGGATACTCTATCATTTAACACCAAGTGAATTGCAGGAGAACATTATGGACCTGCACTTTTATCTTATTCGCATTTTTCTTAAGCCAAAGCTTGAAGTGGACCAATTTTCTTGTTAGTGCTGATGAGCATACAGCTCCATGCAGCAATTTGGGCCATTTATAAAGCCTTATCCTACATCAGACAGGAAAACATCAGCAAAGAGGATGGTGTTTAATGTACAGATAGGAATAGCCAAGGCTATAAAAAAATCCAGGAGTAAAGAAAAGCATAATATTAATGGGTTACCAGACAGTGAGAGAATAGATATCATCTACTCATATAACAAAAGGTAGTGAACTGGCAATAAAACAGGCTCATGAAAAACTTAGCACTGGTGGAACACACCAGCTAATTCCCACTTGGAAGCACCAGTAGAGTCCACAATTTACAGGAGCCCTGCAAAAGCAGCTGGGATGGGTTACAAAATACCCAGTAAGTATTGCATAGGCCAGAAAGGAAGTAGTTCAGCAACTGGTCATTTATTGTCAGTAATCTGTACTCTAAGGGGACAGAGGTGCTTAACTGGAATGCTGACTGATCTTCCAAAAAAAAAAAAAAAAAAAAAAAATATTAGGTGTTTTCTTCTTTGTTTTCTCTTGATTTTGCAAATGCATACCTCCTGACAAACTGCTTCTAAAAGGCTCTTGACAATAATTACTGATAATAGGTCCTATTATGGGTTCACTGTAGAGATTTTTCAAAGCTTCTTTTGATGCAACTACAAGAGAGATGAGGAGGATAAGTCTGGTTCTCCATTACCAGGCCCTTCCAGGCATCACAAAGCCTGAAGAGGAATCTGCAACATCAGCAGCCAAACGACTCTACTGCTAGGCTGCAGCTTCAACTGAGTCTTAAATGCACACAAAGTAAGTCAGTGTTATGCAGCACATCCCTGAATGTGCCAGCCTGAGATATCCACCAGCCCGGCACCATTCACTGAGTTTACTAAATCTTTCTGCTCATTAAAACTGCCAGCCTGTGTTTTCTCCTCTAAGGGAACGTGCAAAAACAGGGTGAAGAGAAAGGGAGTCCTTTGTGTGTGAGTATCCTGAGACTCACCTGAACTTGCCTGCGGAGTTTGCTGCATTCATCCGTCAAAACCTGGAGCTGGAGACGGCTCTGCGCAGATTCCAGCTCCGCCTGTCTCCGCAGCAGCTTCTCCTTCTCCAAAGAGCTGCAGGAGGAAGACAAAAGCAATCCTTAGGAGTGGGTGTTATCCAGGATGCTCCTCTAGGCTGTCAACACCTGTCCTCTGCCTGCATCCCGACACAAGTCCTGTTCAGGCAAATCCACAAGTGACAGAAAACCACTCATCCAGTGCGCTCTCACCTCGAGACGTGCAGTTATGCAATGGTTCTGAATGACTCACTCAAGCACTGTTCCACAGGAACAACAGCTTTCTCCTCACCATCCTCAAAAGCATTAATTTAGTAGAGGAGAGCGAAAGAGGAATCAGGTTTGTTTCCCCTAAGAAACACTTCAGCAAATCCTGTACCATCAGTGTCTGTGTAATATCCTGTGTCAGTGATAGCAGCAAGTCATAACACAGCAAGATCTGCAAGCTTGTCTCTGCTACCAGTAACTAATCGTGTGCTTCAGGAAAACACATCTGTAACAGAACCAGTGATACAGAGAAATTCTCTGTGAATGCCCATTTATTAATAAGCCACACTTACTGCCTCACCTTGAGCCAAAAAGTGCATCCACACCATTTAGCAGCAGCAGTTTTGATAACTCACTTGAACTCCTTTTCCATGCAGGCTTATATGAAGGGATAGTTAAAGTACTCCTTTAAAACAGCCCTACATTTAGTCTATAATGTTGACCACTGCATTCTGCACTCTAAAAGCTGCAATATTCCAGTTATTTCAGTAGTTCATCTGCAGGGAGCTGTAGCTTGCCCAAGTATTTTCCAAATGCCCTGACCTAGCCTTGCATGTTCACAAAGCACAGAATTCTGTCATTTCCATATAGCTTTCTCATGCCATTTTTTTTTTCCTGCAGAAGAAACAGCTGAAACGCTGCATTTAAAAGCATCACAAACACATTCTTTACACAAGTACCCAGAGCCAAAGGGCTGGTGGTTTTTACTGAATGTGAAGAACAAACCCCATGATCTTATACCTCATTCAAGGCTACATGCAAACAATACTGATGTATGCACACACACATCCCTGCTCCACTCGTGGCTCTGTGCCACAAAGCAGCCACTGCCAGCAGCTCCAGGGCCCACAGGCAGTCACTGCCTCCCAACAAAAACAGGAGGCAGAGGAGGGGCAGGGCGAGTGGGGAAGGGCTGCAGTGACTCTGAGACACAAGCAGCAGTCAGACAACTGGCTCTCCTTCAGAGGTAAAATGCAAACACCCAAATGCCTTCTGTGGTTTGAAAAATATCTTCCATGTTGTTTATTTTGCAGTGTCAATCCAGTAAAAGCAGCGTGACCCTTCTAAAGGTACAGCTGAAACACCACCAGGCAGTGTCAATCTGGACAGAAGGGAGATTTTCCCCTTCATGACCATTACTCCTCAATCATTTCTGATCAATAATTACCAGGATAGTGAGGTTTCTGTTGAAAGACTGCCTTGAAACAACAGTGGTATAGTTACAGATATGTGAAGAAACTCCATTTAAATTCTATTCACCACAAGATTCAGGAGAACTCTGATATCTGCAGCCTTTAATTTCAGAATAGCATCTTACTGAAAAGAAATTCATCCCCTTTTTCATACCTGCTTTTTCTTTTTTCAAAAGTCTACATTTAGGTTGGAAGGGGAAGTAGAGTCATAGTAATGCCTGCTGACCTTTTTTAAGTAAAGCTACATGAAGAGTCTGACAAAGCAAGATGGGAACTGATTCATACGAGCGACTACTCTGTTTAATGCATGCAGAAAAGATGGCAGGAAAGGTCAGCCTTTCACCCCTTTGCACTCCTTAACTATCCTTGCTCTTCCCACCTAATGATGAATTAGCAATATACAGCTTTTTGGCATCAGCTCTGCATGTTCTCCCCATGACAACATTTCAGGATACAGCCCAAGATTGCTTTTGCTGTTTCAGGGCCACAAAATGCAAATCTGAGAGTTCTGCTGCAAAAGAAAATTAGGACAGGCGCAACACAGCAAGGCCTTGCTTTTTTCCAAGCCAGCCGCACTCCTGATAAACCCCAGGGGCACGCACAAATTGCTTTAGACCAACAGAGGAAATTCAAGCATGCAGCAGAAGCCTTCAGGGTGCAGCTTTCAGCGCCCCTGGAGCCCCTGTACCTCCTCATGCGCTCCTGCTCGGCGGTGTCCAGCGCCTTCAGCGTGCGGGCGTACAGCACCACGATGTCCGAGCGCTTGGCCTTCTTGTTGCACTGCAACACAAACACAAGCTCAGTTCACCTGCAACAACTCCACCGTCCAAACTGTGCACCCCTACGAGTCCCTAGAAAAAAACATCTTTGAAAAAAATCCTTATAGCTTTGAAGGCTGGGGGGTGTCTACTGGACAACGAAGCCACAAGCATTTACACAGGGTGTTTGCAGGACCCTCTCCCATACAGACTCCAGAGCTCTAGTCGGGGATACAACACTAGTGTAGGTCACATATCCTGCTGCACCTTCAATAATCCATCTCCTTGCTTCCCATTAAATCTATTCTGCTACCACACCAGCAATGCAGCATCGTCAGGTAAGCTCCTAGGATGAAATAAAACAAAATCAAACAAGAGGGGGAAGAAAAAGAGATCTAAACCAAAACACCAAGACGGGCTGTTTGTCCAACAGACAAGGGTTTAGGAACCCCTGAGTGCACTCCCAACTCTGTTATTTCTGTACTAATCAAACCCTACAGGCACAAATACATAAAAGCATTCCAGTGTGAGTATGAAACACTGACATCCCACTGATTTCAGTGACACATGGGGAGTCAGATATTTCAATTATTTTGTGCATCTAGCTGCAATGATTTAAATACTTTAGATTCACCTAAAAAAGAAGGGATAATACTCCCCTCTCAAGTCAGGAACTGCAGATGCCATAATTTCTTCCAAGCTTCCAGTTTCACAAATAGATCACTTTGTTGATCAGGAAAGGGGCGGTGAATACTTAGATCAGTAACCTGTGCTGAACATTAAATTACTATGTGTGCTTCAAACGCAGACTCCTCTATTATTTAGCAGCACGAAGATATCACAGGCAATGGTTTCAGAGCAGACAACCCCCCTCCCTTTGTAAGGAGCTGCCTTGCAGAGCAGGAAGGGGCTAAGGCAGTTTTCCTGGCAGCCAGCAGCTGTCACTGGCAGGATCAGGAATGCTGCAATTTCACAGTAACTTGCACTCAAGCCACTTAGTATACAGAGCACCATGCACAGCAACTCTGGGCTATTCAACCAGAGAAGGCCCAGTCACAAAGGACAAATGAGGGGAAGGTGATTTTGCTGCAAGGTTCCCTCCAGAGTAAGTTCTCCCAGGAACTTTTTAGTAATTATATCACTGGAAGAGAAAGGGGGAGCAAGCACCCCTTGTGAGTTGTTAGGGGTCAAGAAGCAAGCAGTCACAAATTTCCCAAGACTAGAGATGTCAGGCAGGTCTCCGAGAATACTCTCTGGGCCTGGAGTAGGGAAAGAAAAGCTTACACAGAACTGACAGGGATAAGAAAAATCAGCTTTGGGCCGTCACTATGGCAACGGTGATTCTTTGGGTTTAATCACAGCCCACGTCAGCAGGAAGTGTCTTGTTGAGAGGAGGGAACCCTGCACAAAGTCAAACAAGAATAGAGAAGCTCTCAAAATGACAAAGCCAAAGAAACCCCGGGCTTCCAGCCACCGACTGGGCAAAAGGCAGAACTGAATCCTCTTTACAAGGTACTCATTGACCTATTTTTTGTCAACATTCCTTTCTGGAGGAGTGAGGAATGGAAGCACGTCACAGACACAGAGGAGTGCAGACCTCATGGAGAGAGATCAGTATTAACCATGGAAAGCAAGCTGAAAAGAGCACCTTCAAAACCTGATTTGCCACTTGCAAGTGGACATTAAAGGATGCAGCTCAGTTCTCACTTCGCTTTCTGCAAGTTTCCTAAACAACCTGGTCCTCCTAAAGGCTGCAAAAGCAGATCAGTTCAAAACAGAAGATTAAGCAACTGAAAACTAGACTTGAAAGTCCCTTCCAACCCCAACCATTCTATAGTTCTAAACCAGTTCTCAGACAGATTTCTTGTCCAATAACATATTTTTTAGGGTGAGTTAATTGCTTCTAGGAATCTGCTACTTCCACTCCAGGTTGTCCTCTCCAGGACTACAGTGGGGTGTTATGAAACCGTTTACAGGTTTAGCACTGGCAGTCTCAAACTTCTGCGTCTCCTACTCACAAATGCTCTACTTCAGGGAGAAAACCCAAGTCATAACTCATCCTTTCAAGCAGTGCTAGTTGTTCCTGTCCTAGTAACATCAAAATAATGGTGGGGTTTGTTATTTCTGACAGCAGCTCCACACAGCAATCAGTCGTAACAGTTAGGGTGAGCACTCCTGCAGCAGAAGGTACCTGACAGCGGGTGCTTTTCAGTGCACGTAAATGCCCATTTTACCTGAGGGCACTTCCCTGCCTGTCCCCTGAGCCACCTGTCAATGCAGGTGTAGCCAAAGAGGTGCCCACAGCGCAGTGCTGACAGCCGGTGCTCCCCAGCGTTGGTCCACTGCTCAAAGCAGATGGCACAGGTGTCTCCTTCCTCCTCATCCTGCGCTGCTGCAGCAGCTGAGGGCTCTGCTCCCTTCAGAGGAGTTCTCTGGGGTTCAAAATTAAAAAAAAAGAAAAAAAAAAAACAACACAACTGGTTTAGAAAGTGCAGCATTTATCATATGTCATCTGTCTCCAAAAGCATTCAGTTCACCTCACCTGCTTTTGCTGGACTTCAGCCTCTTCATCTTCACGCCTTCCATGTTCTGCAGAAGCTCCAGACAAAGCTTGAAGTGGCTCTGCTTGGGCCTGACTGGAAGCTAAAGAGAGCACTGCTTAACAAACATACCTAATGGGAGAAAAGGAGCTCTCCTGCTCTGATGTGAAATCCCTGGGGCATGGGTTAAGCAGTGCAACAACAGCACAGGTTCCATACAAAGTTCGAGATCAGTGCCCTGGGCACTGTCTGCGTGCAAGCCCTTCTATACAGCAACAGGAGCGCTAAAGAATTTTATATTTCCTTTTACTAAAAGCAAGAGAATCTCAGTGAAAAAGGAGAGGTCTTTAAAGGACAGCAATTGCTATCAGAATTTTCTGACCAGCACGACACAGAGCTGATCTATAGCTGGGCTGATTTAGGGTTATATCCCTGCATCGTTATGCCCTGAGAAAGACAGACACCAATATGCAGAAGTTGCTTTGCCAAGGGATCTAAGCATGCATATTTCATGTGCCAAGAAAGCATTTCCTGAATGCTGACTGCCCCTTCACTCTGACTTAAGCAGTTTTGCAGCTGGTAATTGTCTGAACCACCAGTTCTGCTGGGCTGTGTGTTTTGTGTGCTGGGCTCTGTCAGCCTGTCTGTTGAGGCATGGGGGCACAAAACTGTCTGTGGGTCACCACCACAAACATACTGCAAAGGGAGCAGAAATCACTGCCTCCCCTCTGGCTCCTGACCAAACAAGAGCTATTAATCACATTCAGTAATCGGGGCAGATATTTTCAATCCAGGAGAGGTATCACCTAACCCTGGCTAATGTCAGTAAAGTTTCCAGCCTCTGCAGTTCTGGGCTGTAAGAGAAGCCAGTGGCTTATATAAGCAACAAGGGAATTCCAGAAAACCCAACAGAGAGCATATGTTCACACAATATTGTACAGCACTTAACAGCTTGAGCTCCTGTCACATGTAAGACAAACCCAGAATGGATTTGTTCAGAAGACACCTCATAGATGTACCCTTAAAAAAAAAGGTAACAAGGTGGGCTGACCAATTAAAACCAAAACTGAGGGCAGAGAGTGAATCATAAGGACATTCCTTAGAGATTGAAGTAAAAAAAATAACCTTGCTCTTGTATTCTCTGGGCATCAATAACCTTGACTAGCAAGTAAACTGTCACTCTTACATAAACTGTGCATGTTCATCACAAACAATGTCACTGAAGTGTGTGGCAGGCTGTGAACATGAGTTTGGATAAAGAATTGCGAGCCAGAAAAAGATGAGGAAAGAAAAAGACAAAAAAACCAATCCACACCTCCATCTCCTCAGCCAAGTGTCACAAGAAGTTACAGGAATTTAAAAGAAAACTCTATAAACCAGAGCAGACTAAAATCTCAAATAACGAAAGAATACTGAATCAGGCCCTTCTCTGAGAGCACTGCTGATCTCCAAACTGCGACCTGACGTCTTCAACAATGCTCCTTGATAATATACAACAGCGGGAACAGGGCAAGCAATAATCTCTAAATGTGAAGTTATAAATAATCCTGGAGATGTCCAGAATAAGCAGCAGCAACAGAAATTGTATCTAACACTACGGGAGCTGCTGCTGCTGCTCCTGGGAAGTGCTTGCCAGAAAGCTGTGTGGGATCAACCTGCTCCTGTCAGCTGTGGGCACAGCGATCTCCGAGCACCGTCTGCTGCGCCGCTCCAAAGGATTTCCCCTCTGAGTTTTCAAACAGCGAGAAGAGCGTCTGAAATCAATCTCTACACAGCTCAAATACAGCACAAACCTCCTGAGGTCGCTGCTGGAGGTGTCTCCTGGGCTGGAGCCTCCACTGTGTCCTCCTCCTCCTCCGAGCTGCTGGCAGAGTCGCTCACTTCTGCTGCTTCGTCCGGGCTCTGCTCCTGGCTGTCCCCCTCAACGTGCACGGGCTCCAGGAACACAACCGGTCCCACAGTTCGCTCCTGGGTCCTGCTGAGCTGGAAGAAATGGTCCAACGCTGCCCTGAGCCCAGAAAAGGAGAAACAAAAGCCATAGTTACTTCAGGTAAGGTAATTTCAGGTAAGCTAAAGACTCGTCGTGTTTCTCCGTGATTGTTTGCAGGAAAATTCCCAGGCCTGGACTGCAACAGGAACATATCACAGTTATCAAGTCAGACCTTCTCTGGTAGGGGGGAAATCTTGTACAATAGCCCACTTTGTGAACAATCAGCAGGATCAGCAACAATTCATTTTGCTCAGCTCGAAGAAAATCTGTTTCTCCTTACAATGATATTGCCTTCTTTTGGTGGGGGGGGGGGGGGGGGGAGAGGAGAAAAGCAAAGTAGGAATCTTTCAGTAATAAGCCTAAGGAACTCACAATCAGTCTCTCCAACCCCAGCTCAGCCCTGGCTCCTGCAGCCATTGGTACAAGGCTTGTACCAGAGCCACATTCCACTGACTACTTTGTGCCTAGTCTTTCCACTTTCCCTCTTTTCTACTGGAACTTCGTCCAATACTTAAGAGAATTAGCCATGCTGGAACTCATATATTGCAATTCAGACTATTACGACTGTTTGGAACCAAAAAAGATTGCCTGTACAGAGCCTATATAGAAGCAAGTGATTAGAGGTGCCCCTGCATCGTACCTCAACTGTTTGATATCAATTTACAATCCAAAGACGGATGAACCAACTGTGAACACCATGTGTTCATGGATAAGGACTATAGCCGAAAATTTAGAAAAGTCCTCTGATGCCCAACACCGACCTACCCGTCCTAAGGAAGCACTAGAAAAGCCCTATGAATATTTTAGATATGAAAATGACTATAGGAACAAAAATGATATAGTTTACATAAATTATAGAAACTACAGAGGCAGACCAATAAAGTAGTTTCGACCACAATTTCGACCTCAATCTTGGTCCCGGCCTCGTTCACAGTCTCCTTTCCTAGCACGCAGAAGGAGAAGATACCCCAGACGGAAATCACGCAACCAACTGTGGTCCTATCTGCGTAATAAAGGAGAAAACATGAAGAAGTAGAATGGTGCACCCACTTCCAAACTTGAAGACAGAATAAAAAAATTACAACAAAAGGAAGACAACAAAAAGATTGTCTATGTAGTTAATGCAGATGCCCTGCAATCCCTGAAACACAAAAAAATGGAGGTCCGCTTTGACAATAACAAGAAAGCTTCTAAAAAGACAAAGTCAAAGTCAGACGATGAATACTCTGATCAAGACCAATAGAGGGGCCCTGCCTTCTGCCAGAAGAAGAATAAGGACCAGGAAAATAATAGAGTTTACTGGACTGTGTGAGTTCGATAACCTGGCACATCGGATCCTCAAAAATACCGGGCTTTGGTAAATACTGGTGCCCAGTGTACTTTAATGCCATCGGAGCATAAGAGTGTGGAGACTGTTTCTATTTCTAAAGTGACCAGAAAGTCTCAAGAATTGTCAGTGGTAGAGACCGATATGAACTTGACAAGAGACCAATAGCAAAAGCATTCCATTGTGACAGGGCCAGAAGCCCCTTGCATTCTTAGTATGGACTACCTAAAAAGAGAATACTTCAAAGACCCGAAGGAGTACCGATGGACTTTCAGTGTAGCCACGGTGATTGAAGAGAAGTCCAAACAATTGTCTGCCCTATCTGGCCTCTCAGAAGACCCTTCCGTTGTGAGACTACTCCGAGTCAAAAATCAACAAGTGCCTATAGCCACCGCAACTGTACACAGGCGACAGTATAAGACAAACCGAAATGCTGTGATCCCCATTCACAAGATGATCAGGAAATTAGAGAGCCAAGAGGTAGTCAGCAAAACACACTCACCCTTCAACAGCCCTATCTGGCCTGTACGTAAATCTGATGGAAAATGGAAACTAACAGTGGACTATCGTAGCTTGAATGAAGTCACGCCACCATTGAGTGCTGCTGTACCAGACATGTTGGAACTCCAGTATGAGCTGAAGTCCAAAACAGCAAAGTGGTACGCCACTATTGATATTGCTAATGCGTTTTTCTCCATTCCCTTGGCGGCAAAGTGCAAGCCACAGTTTGCTTTCACCTGGAAGGGTGTGCAGTACACCTGAAATCGACTGCCCCAGGGGTGGAAGCACAGTCCAACCATTTGCCATGAACTGATCCAGACCACCCTAGAGAAAGGCAAGGCCCCAGAACACCTGCAATACATCGATGACATCATCGTATGGAGAAACACAGCAAAAGAAGTTTTTGAAAAAGAACAAAAAATCATCCAGATTCTCCTTGAGACTGGTTTTGCCATCAAGAGAAATAAAGTCAAAGGACCTGCCAGAGAAATTCAGTTCCTAGAAGTGAAATAACAAGATAGACGTCGTCAAATTCCAACAAACGTCATCAATAAGATCGTAGCAATGACTCCACCGACAAACAAGAAAGAAACCCAAACTTTTCTGGAAGCCATAGGCTTCTAGAGAATACACATCCCCAAGTACAGCCAAATTGTAAGCCCTCTTTACTTTGTGACCCGTAAAAAGAACAACTTCCAATGGAGTCCTGAACAACAACAGACTTTCAGACAAATCAAACAAGAAATTGCACATGCTGTGACTCTTGAGCCAGTCAGGACGGGACCAGATGTAAAAAACGTACTTTACTCTACAGCTGGAGATAAAAGTCCCTCCTGAAGCCTCTAACAAAAAGTGCCTAGTGAAACGCAAAGGCAACCACTTAGTTTCTGGAACCGAAACTACAGAGATTCTGAGGCCAATTACACCCCTATGGAAAAAGAAATCTTAGCGGCATATGAAAGCATACGAGCAGCCTCAGAAGTGATTAGTACCGAAACACAACTCTTCCTGACACCCCAATTACCAGTGCTGAGCTGAATGTTCAAAGATAAAGTGCCCTCTACGCATCATGCCACCGATGCCACGTGGAACAAGTAGATGACTTTGATCACGCAACGTGTCCGAATAGGAAACTCGAATCGCCCTGAAATTTTGGAAATTATAACCAATTAGCCTGAAGGTAGGAACTTCAGTCTAGCAGATGAAGAAGAAGAAGAGCCAATGAGTCAAGCTGAAGAAGCTCCACCATATAATCAGCTGCCAGATGAAAAGACACGCTATGCCCTTTTCACTAACGGTTCTTGCCGCATTGTAGAAAGGAGCCAAAAGTGAAAAGCAGCTGTGTGGAGTCCCACCCGAAGGGTGGCAGAAGCCACTGAAAGTAAAGGTGAATCGAGTCAGTTTGCAGAACTCAAAACTGTCCAATTGGCCCTGAACATTGCAAAAAGAAAAGAATGGCCAAAACTCTACCTATACACCGATTCGTAAATAATAGCCAATGCCCTTTGAGGATAGCTAGACAGGTGGAAGAAAATGAATTAGAAACGTAGAGGAAAACCCATCTGGGCTGCCGATTTATGGCAAGACATCGCTGCCAGAGCAAAGAAACTGAATGTGAAAGTCCGCCATGTTGATGCCCATGTGCCCAAGGATCAAACTAATGAAGAACATACTCATAACAAACAAGCAGACCGTGCTGCACAAGTCGAGGTGTCACAAGTAAACCTAGACTGGCAGCAAAAGAGAGAATTGTTCCTAACTCGATAGGCCCATGATGCTTCAAGCCATCAGGGCCGAAATGCCACCTACAGATGAACACGAGACCGAGGGGTGGATATAACCATGGACACTATTTCCCAGGTTATTCATAACTGTAAAACCTGTGCTGCCATTAAACAGGCCAAAAAGTTGAAGCCCCTATAGTATAGTAGACGCTGGAACAAGTATAAATATGGAGAAGCATAGCAGGTTAATTACATCACATTGCCACAAACCCACCAAGGTAAACACTATGTGCTTACCATGGTGAAAACGACTACTGGATAATTAGAAACGTATTCGGTACCACATGCAACAGCCCGAAATACCATCCTAAGTCTTAAAAAGCAAGTCCTGTGGAGACATGACACTCCAGACCGAATTGAGTCAGACAACAGAACTCATTTTAAGAATAATCTGGTGGCCACTTGGGCACGGGAGCATGGTATTGAATAGGTGTATCACATTCCATATCATGCACCCGCTGCCGGGAAAGTTGAAAGGTGTAATGGACTGTTAAAAACAACTCTGAAAGCACTAGGTGAGAGTACTTTCAAGAACTAGAACAAGCACTTAGCCAAAGCCACCTGGCTTGTTAACACTAAAGGCTCTGTCAATCGAGCTAGTCCTGCCCAAGCAGAATCCCTCCACACTGTAGATGGAGACAAAGTTCCAGTAATCCATCTAAGAAATATGTTAGGAAAGACTGTTTAGATTACTCCTTCCTCAAGCCAAGACAAACCCATTCGTGAAATTGTTTTCGCTCAAAAGCCCGGAAATACCTAGTGAGTAATGAAAAAAAATAGAAAGATCCACTGCGTGCCCCAAGAAAATTTAACCTTGAGGAAAAACTAATCATGTGCTTTGAGTTGTGTTTTGCAGGAAACCAGTCACCAGACAAGAAAAGCCTGAACAATTAATGCCGGTATCCAATAATAAACCAGCCCAAACCAAAGAACAAACCCTAAGAACGAAAACTGTGATTGTGACCTAAAAGCCAAGAATGAAAACCAAACCAATCCTGATGCTAACGCTGATTCTTCTACAAGAAAATGAATACTCTGAAAAATGAACAAGAACTATATACAAACATATATATGTGTATATATACGCAGAATATAAATGAACGCAAAAATATAAGTTTTACGTAAAAATAGTATAGAATAAGGAGTGGAGAATGTGATGGTTTTAGTCTAGGCCTTCCTTGGTGACCAGTTTATAACCAAGGAAGGAGCCAAGTACCCAGTATTCCACACAATTTTTACGTAAACCAGAGTATAAATAAGTCAGAGATTAGAGACCTCGCTCTCTTCTCTTCCGGCGAGGTCTGGGAACAGTGAGTCCCTGCGTTGGTCTCGCTTATCTAAAGCTGAGGCCTGCAGAGTCCGCTGTCCTACCACGTGGGGGTTTGGAGAGTGCTGGCTGTGACTGCCGATCCTGCTGTTCTAAGGGACGTGGTGAGATCTGTTTTGTTAGTTATTAGTATAGTTCGATCTAGTATACCTGTTTGGTGTCCCTTTTGTTCCCTTTTGTCCCCTTTTTTCCCTTTCCCTATCCCTGCGGGGGGTGGACCCCCTTTTCCTGTGTATATAGC
>NW_020955658.1:21404-98167 GCF_003031625.1 Empidonax traillii | reverse complement strand
CTGTAATTTGCGTAAATATAGATATATTTTTATATAAGCAGCTTGATTGTGAGTTCTTTAATTTTTATAGTTTCTTTCTCCTTTAACCTAAGGGAAGAAAGAAGAGGGGAAGGGGGCTGCTGTCCTAGCTTTCAGACATTTGGCAGGGAGCCAAGTCCAAACCGTCACACCCCCTCATCACCTTTTTAATTCATTGCAAATGGTATTAAACACACAATATTTTTTTCTCTGTCTGAAAAAAACACAACCAAACCCAAAAACAACCCTACAGAAAAATACCGGTTTATGTGTTTATCAAAGTTTCTGCAGCAATTATCACCAGAAAATGTAACCAGGCAGTCCCCAAACCAAAGGTGAAATGCAAATCAGAGCACAGGCTCCACTGAGCTAAAAGCTGGCTGGAACTGCTGAGAGTCAGCACTGCTGCAGGAAGCACTGGCAGCAATCTGGCTGTGCAGGGGGGACGGTGCAAGCAGAAGCTCTGCAAGGAAAATGAAAAGTGCAGAAGGGCTCAGGAGTCAACACATGAAACAGGGGGAGTCACTTAACAAAAGCAAAGATTCTGCCAAAAGAGGCCAGGAGTTGCTGTGCTACTGCTGAGCTTAAAAGGCAGGTGAGGTGCCCTGAGTTTGGCCGCAGCCACACACCGGGCCGGGCTCTGTAAGCCAGGAAGCAAGGCAGTTTGGAACTGATGCTGGACTTGATCAGAGCGCAGTTCAGACCCAGTTTCATCTCTGCTGTACCTGGCACTGACTGTCCTCTGGGAACCACCAGCTCTCTGTTGCCTGGGAGCTCTCCTCGCTTGCGGGCGCTGTGTGAGCTGCAGCACCGGCAAGGGCTGAGCGGGATCCACCGTCCCCTGGAGCCTCTGCAGCCCCCCGAGGGCAGGACTCGGAGGCAGGACAGGCTCTGCAGCTGCTTCCCGTGTTGTGCCAGGGTTTGGTGTGACAACAGCGTCCTCAGCAGGAAGAACTGCAGCGCTGCCTCCTCCCTCAGCCAGCACAGCAGCGTGGGATGACAGCACTGCATGGCCAGAGGGCTCCGGGGAACCTGGCCTGAGGTTCCCCTCTGGGTAAACAGCCACTATCTGGAGATCAACTTCCATCTCTTCTTGAGCCATTCCTGCAGAGAGTTAAAGAAAAGAGTACTTATTTGCAAGTGTGCACCCTGCTTCTAACCTGCTGGTAGCAAGAAGCAGGTGCAGCAGTCAGGGACTACAAAAGCCTTTGGAATTCAGAGTCCAGAGAAAATTTGTCCTTCTGCAGCAGAACAAAACCACCACGAGTCAGTACACACACACGAGCCAGCACAGCAGGCAGCACCCTCCCAGAGTCCCGGGCTCCAAGTTGGTGCCTCAACAGCACCCAACACCAAAGGCACACTGCGAAAAAATCAACTTAAATAAGCATTTGGATGAATGTGGAAAGTTAAGGTTTTCTTGCTGGCATCATTCACTTGCCAGTAAATTCATGTGGATCTTGGGGAAGAGAATTTGGAAAGATTTGAGATGACTGTAAATGAGACATTACAGGTACCAAGTTACCCACAGCACCAGCATTTTTGGATCCACATTCAGCCCGAGGCCAGATAAACATGAAAGCTGCAGTCAAACCGTACCTATGTCATTAAGGATGGCTGTCCTGCCAACATCTTTGGGGTATAGATTTTAGACTCCCTCCTAAACAGGAGTACTACCTTAGGTTTTGAAGAAAAACAGAGGAGACAATAATAGCCTGCGCATTATTAATTCTTATGCTGCTGCCAGGCACCAGATTCGAGCCCTCTGGTCACACTGTGCCACAGAGAGTCTGTGATGAGCCACCCTTCAGGGGAAGGAAGTCTTACAATACACAAAGGTTCAAAATTATTTCATTATCTCAATAAACAGATGCACCAAAAGCCCACAGAAGTCCTTTATTGGAAGAGCTGCATGGATTAAATTCTTGGGGCTGCTGAAGGCAATTCACATTCTCCAAAAGTACTTAAGCCATCATAAACGTGAAAGGCTTTGGGAACTGCAGACCTTTAGCATTATTTAGGAGCCCAAACCACACACCAAAATGTACCCATCTAGGCACTGTGCAAACACAGCAAAGGCAGCTTTTAGTACAAAAATAGCTGGAAAATTTACACAAGAATTACTAGAGGGGGATGTACTAATGCTCAAATATTTTTATAGACCTTTAAAGAAATTCTGAGTCATTTCATAATTATTATCCTAATTACCAATTCAGCCTATGCTAGGACAAAAATGAATCTTAAATGCCACCTCCCACCAGAACAGCTGCATGGCCAAGACATGATAGTATTCTATGGTCAAGTAGTGCTTTTCTAGCACTGTGCTCATGTTTGTGATACAATTGCCACCTATAAACATAAACTCCCCTTCATTTTCACCATACACAGAATCACAGAATGGGGTTGTAAAGGGATTGGGCTCCTGCCATGGGCACCTTTCCACCTGACCCCTCGTTCAAGGCCTCATCCAACCTGGCCTGGAACACTTCCAGGGTTGGGACATCACAGCCTCCCTGGGCAGCCAGTGTTTACATTAACCGTGAGACCCCAAACCCCCCCTGTTAACACCGCCATTTTCACCATTAAATCCTGGAATTTTCCCGAAAGGAGCCAAGGCCAGCGCTGCCCCCAGCCAGCCGGGCGGTCCCCGGGAGAGCCCGCACATGGAGGGTCTCCACAAACAGGCGTTCCCGGGCCCGGATGAGACAATTCCCCGGGTTTCCAAAGCTCGGGAAGAGGCGCCACGGGCAGCCCCAGCGCTCGCACCCGAGGGCCGAAGGCTGAAGCAGCACCTTCCCCTCGCCGAGGGCAGCCGGGCCCCGCTCTGCACGGATCACCCGCACCTGCTTCAGCCACCAAAACACCCCCCAAACACCACCCAAATGAACCACGCGCTCCACAGGCGCAGGTTCGCTGCGGGCTTTTCACAGGGCCCGCGTTCTGCAGCGACGAACCGGCCGCACGACGGGCGCGGGACATTCCCCCTCCCGCAGCCAGCCCGGGGGCAGCGAGCCCGGGGGACAGCGTGCTGTGCCGGGGGAGCGGCTCCTGCCTGGGAGGAAGGAGCCGTGCTGTGGGCACCGGCTCGGGGAGAACAGGCCATGCCGATGGAAATGACCGGGACCGGGACCGCCCCCCCTCCTCACCTGAGCCAGGCCGGGCCCCACCGCCCGCTCGAGCGCCGCGCCGCCCCGCCCCCTGCGCCCTATTGGCTACCCGCGACCTCCGCGCCAGGTCCTATTGGGCGAGCCCCAGCCACTCCCGCCTTCTCATTGGTCAAGATCTCTGTCCGTCTGTCCGAAGAGACGGGCGGTGACGAGGACGAGGGGCGCGGAGGAAGGGCCTGCTCTGATTGGTCAGAGGGCCGAGGGAGGGACCTGCTGATTGGGCAAGGAGGCCTCTCATGGCCGTAGGGGGCGGGGCAAGGGCCGCGGAGTGAGTTTTCATTGGCGGAGACGCCGCGGGGCGAAAAGAGCGGGAAGGCCAGTTCGTTCAAAAAAAGAGCAGAGGGGCGGGCGGGGTGTTGCCATGGCGACCGGAGAGCCCGCCGGGGGGACCCGGGGGGACACTCGGGGGTCGCAGCATCGGGCCGAGGACAATCACAGAGTGGGTCATCTGGCCCACGCAGGGCCGCCCCAGAGCACACGGCACAGGATTGCGTCCAGATGCTTCTGCGATATGTCCAGTGAGGGAGACTCCACACCCTCTCTGGTGATCTATCCCGGTGTGTGGTCACTCCCACAGTAAAGAAGTTCTTCCATACGGTCAGCTGGAACTTCCTGGGCATCAGTTTCTGCCCTTTGTCTCTTGTCCTATTTCTGGGCACCCCCGAGCAGGGCCTGGTCCATCCTCTGGCACCCTCCCTTCAGCTCCTGACAGACACTGATAAGGTGCCCCTCGGTCGTCTCTTGGGGTGACAGGCCCGGCTCCCTCAGCCTGTCCTTGCAAGACATGTCCGTGTCCCATCCCCGTGGTGTCCCAGGCTTCCTGCTGGCCTCCTGGAGTCCCCTTTTCAGGGCACCCTCGCCCCCCCCGTGCCTCTGGGGTGACCCCCAGGTGTGGCCCCTCGGCGAGGGGAAGGTGGCACACAGACACAAACACTCGTGTATTGAACCATCAGTCTCTGTGAGGGCAGAGGGGGGGAGAGCACCCTGGGCTCGCTGCCCGTGGTCATCCAGCCCTGCTCTCCGCAGTCAAATTCCTTGGTTCCTGCTTTTCTCCAGCTCAGCCAGCGAGTCCACAATCTCTGCAAAACACAGGGGTGGCGTTAATCAAAACAGAGTGTTTGCTGTTGGCTGTTTGGGTTCTTTTTTTAAGAGCTGAGCAGGCGGTGTTCCTGCACAGTTTTGTGGCTGCTCCTCCAGCTGATGGGGTCTGCAGGACCTGAGCGGGGATTAACCCAGACACCCCTGCTCCCAGTTCGGTGCTTGTCTGAGAGGAAAAGCTACTCTTCTGTGATGCCAAATAAACAGCCTGGTGATTATTGTCTTGGCATGGGTAAATGTTCAAGATACGAGGTCTGGTATTGGGGGATTAGTTAGCATAAGAGGGCAGGTCAAGAGTGGATCCCAAAACACAAAGCCAGACAAATCCTTATGGGAAACAAGGGGCAAACTGCCTGCAGAGGTAGCTGATTGAGGGAAATAAGGGCCTGTGGAGCAGATGCCCAGGACACTTACCCTCGGCAGAAGGGCGCTGGGAAGGGTCCAAGGCCTGGCACCGGTCGATGACTCTCCGCAGGTCTGCAGGACAATCCTCCCCAACAGGGTCCCAGTAACAGTGGCTGCAGATTTTCTCCACGATCTCCTCAGGAGTGCAGCCTGAAACAACGTGTGTGCAAACAGGAGTGTCAGGATGGAGCTCTGCTGCCGCAGGAGGGTGCTGGGGAGGAAACCCAGTGCAAGGCCATGCCAAGAGCCTTCCTGCAGCCTATGGCTCAGAGAAGCCAGCAGGGAAGAGACCCAAACTCCATCTGCAACGAACCCCACAGTATTTGTCACAATAATGTTGGGCTCCAGTGGAGCGGGGAGATGAGTTTATGCTTAAATGCACAGGAACATCAAATAGAAACAAAAATTATTTGCATGTTTGTGGTTTAAGCCTGTTGCTTTATTGCAAGCTTTCCTTTACTTATATCAGAGTTCCAGGAGAAGCTGTGAAGCTGTTGTGCAGAGCCAGGCACAGCAGGCACTGCCACTTGGACTTGCACAGCGTGGGATGCTCAGGGAAGGGGCAGGGAGCATCCAGTGACAGACAGGAATTCACTGTGCTGCGTGGCTTTTATGCAGGGAACCAGATCCTTCTGTCTCACCTTCAAATGGGATTTTGGAGGTTGCAATCTCTGCCAGCACGATCCCGAAGCTGGAAGGAGACAAACAAGAGTCTCAGCGTTCATTCTACCGTGTGTTCCTCCCTTCTGATGGGCAGGATTATTGGGCTTTGCCAACAGGAAACAAGGGTTTATGTGTCCAATTAAACCTGACCTCCTTGCAGAGCTCAGCAGCTTCTCTGCCTGACACCTGGCTGCTGACAGGCCCCCCTGCAGGGAGGGGCAGACACACCTGTATATTTCACAGGGCCTCTTGTAGGGGTAGTTGATGTCTTTCATGTTCTCAGGAGCGACGTAAGCCAGCATGGAGACTTGCTTCCAGTTCTTCTTGGCTTTCCTCTTGATGGATGACTCCGTCTCACACAGCTCAAACCCCGACAGCTGATTGAGAGAATGAGAGAGAAAGGGAGAAGTGGTAGGCAGACCCCTGTGGCACAGCTGGGGAGATGGAGCAAGCAGAGCGAGATGCCCTGGGCAGTAAAGGCTGGCACGCAGCCACGTGTGCTGCCCGGCACGTGTCTCTGTCTGCAAGTGAAACCAGAGGCGGAAGCAGGTGAATTGCTCCAGCTTCAGCTCATCCCAGTGTGGATGGCTCAGGAACAATCACTTTGCTGATGGTAAGACTGAGATAAGGAGGTTTAAGCGCCTAAGGTGATAGGGGAGCTGGCTCTACTCCAAGTTTTATTCTGGACCCTCATAATTCCCTTCAGTGTTGGTGGAGGGAGACATCCACACAACCATTCAGAACTCCCCAAACCTTCCCCAAAAGCGTTCCTTACCTTCACACAGTAATCCCCAGCCACCAGGAACTTGCTGCTGCAGATGCAGCCGTGGAGTCGGGATTTCTCCCCCGTCTGGTGCAGCCTGTAAAGGCCCCTGGCGGCTCCCAGGGCCATCCGAATGCGGATGTCCCAGGAAAGGTGCTGGTGTGTGTTCAGCACATCCCGCAGCGTCCCGTGCTTACAGTACTCCATGACGATGGAGAAGCAGGGGCTCCCATCTGCAAGGCAAAAGCATCCTGCCTCGTGCCACCTCCTGGGAGGGGACCACAGCAAACTGTCTGCCACTGGGGACAGGCAGGGGAGGAAAAAGGGTGACGTCAGCGTGACACCCCTACCGTTCTCCTCTATGCAGATCCCGTACATGCGCAGGATGTTTGGGGACTCAAACTTCTTCAGGGTCTGAATCTCCTTCTCGAAGATGTCTCTCACCTTCCTGTGGACGAGGACAGCACGGTGAGATCCCTGGGACCAGGCGTGACACGGTGCTGTGCCACCCTGCCACGTGGCACCCTCGCTCCCACCCAGCACGACTCACGCTGGGTCAGTGGTCAGTGGCTTCTTGAAGGTTTTGATGGCAACAGGGTACTTGAGGTACTCGCCCTCGTAGAGGTCGTAGCTCTCGGTGTCCTGCAGGTGCCTGCAGATGGTGAGCTGGTCCCGCCTGATCTCAGTGATGTCTTCTCTTTTACCAACGTTGACCTTCTTCAAACCTGCTCCCATCGCGTGCCGGGAGGGAACGAGGGACTCGTTAGGCAGGACTTTTGGGGGGGGGGAAGGACACAGAGCACAGGGTGCAGGAACTGCGACACCACTTACGCTCCATCTCGCGCACGATTTTGTTCAGCTCGCTTTGCATCCAGTCCACCCTGCTCTCCATCCACTGCCCGCCGAGGCAGATCTCCTCAGCCACCTCCTCGGGTTCCTCAGTACCTGGGGAAATAGGTTGGGCCACTGGATGAACAAGCAGGGCTGATGTGGTTAGTTTTTCTCATGGTTTAAATGGCTCTCCTCAGGCTCTCTGTGGCCATGGCAATCAAGCCAAAGCTGGGCAGCAGCTGGGGAGAGGTGCCAACCGCTGGTCTCGGGGAAAGAGGGTTTGCTAAACGCACACTTACTTGCAATCACCTGGTCCAAGAAAGCCCTGTCATCCCTCAGGTCCTCGGCATCCTGCCTGCGACACGTCTTTGCCTGGAAAGCTTCCAGGAAAGCTTGCTTCTGCTCCGCCTGCAGCAGCAGCGAGAGCCCCTGGGCAATGTCCTCCAGGCTCTCGTTCACCCACACGAACTCCTCGCCAGTGCTGCGGGCTCGCAGGAACTTCTGGATCCAGCTGGTCTGGCTGTATTTCATCACCAGTTTCTCAGCTTCCCCCAGGACCCGGAGCAGTTTCTTCAGCAGTTCCTCTTCGTGGCGGGAGATGTGCTGTCGTGGCTGAGCCCTGAGGATCCTCACGGGCTCCAGCAGGATCTGGATGCGCTCCACGAGGCGCTGGCACTGGTGCTTACAGCACTTCACCTGCTCGAACTGGGCGTGGATGGCCTGGGCCACGGAGAGGACCCTCTCCACGATGTCCATGCTGGCAGCAAAGGGTTTGGGGATGTGGGGATGTGGGCTGGCAGTGTCTGCTGGAGGTGAGCCTCAGGTGCTGCTCGGAGATTAGCTGAATGCAGCTCTTCCAACCTTCCACCCTATGGAACAGCCCTGTTATGGGACACCACCCTCGAGGCCCCCCACAGCCCCTTACACCTCCTCCAGCTTTGCTGCCTCTGCCTTGCCTGGCACCACAGCTGCCCTTACAGACCAGAACGGGCACACACAGCGACACCGGTACCAGCAGCAGGGGCACATCTCTATCTGCAGTAGCAGATTTTAGCTTGATTTATGTACATTAATTTAGTGTGAGCCATCCCAGACAACTTACAACCCAAGGAGTGAGGTCAGCAGTGGCTCAAGGAGAATTCCCTGGGCAGCACTCCTGACTCCAGTCCTGCATCACCCTGGGATCCTGCCCACAGAGCCATCTTCGACCATAAAGATCCATTTTCCTTTCTACCCAATGTCCCTCTCTGTTGTCACCCATCTAACAAAAGCTTGCACCCAGCATCCCCAGCCTCTCCATATTTTCTCCCTATAGCCCTGTATTTCCCACTTAAGATTTTAAATCAAACTCTCTCTGTGCTCTCAGCATCCCCGCAGGGACCATCCCTGCTCCCCAGCCCACATCCAGGCAGCAGGGACAGAATACCACCCATACTGCAGAGAAATTATCAGCAGCCACCCACACCACTGATGCAGCCAGTGCTAAGAGAAGAGTGCTGGACTCTACCGGCAGGAAACAAGATGGGAACACCCCCAGACATCATCTGCAGCCACCCTCCCGTCCTCTTTCCAGCCCTGTCCCCAAGGAAGAAACGAGCTGTTACCTGGTCCTGCTCCGCTGGTCTCTGCCTTGGCTGCCCCCACAGACTGGAGAGGCACAGCAGGAGGAGAAGGGTTTTATAGGGTGCTCTCCCTGCCACCGGTGCCACGCAGCGGAAGGGACGTTGTGCAACCCCCTGCAGCTTCCCACGCCGGGACAGCCCCCTGCTCCCAGAAAGCTGCCTGGGGTATCCCCAGCAGATGGAGGCCCCTGTGCTGGGTTTTGCCTGGTGGAAGAAGGAATTGCCCACGGGAAGCACGTTCAGAAGGGGGGGGGAGGTTGTGCCCCCTGAATCGATGCTTGCTGCTATTTTGAGCACCCTGACCCCTTCTGCTGTGCTGTCAGCTGTGAGAAGGCCTGCCCAGGGCACTGTAACACCCACAAAACAGGAGCTCTGTGTCCTGCTGAGCTCCCTTCGCCTGCAGTGACACCCTCTGGAACACACCCATCCCAAACGAGGGGTGCTGGTCCTTTGGCACCTTCTGCTCCCTTCACCCCAAAGGAAGTGGGCTGTGGGCACCAGTGCTGGAAATAGCGCTTCACCTCTGCTGGGAGCACAGGAAGTTTTGCAGGTGGCTTCGTCACAGGGGGCCAGGCTGATTTTAGGAAGCACTCTTGCCCAATTTCAGGGAAGTGAGTGGCAACTTCAGCCAGCTTCTGCTTACCCGAGCCTGGGGTCACAGGAGTTTGCTGCTGATGCTCCCAATAAAGCTCCTCCCTCACTGTGGTTGATGAGGGGAGCCCAGAAAGGTGGCACCGAGGGCCGTCAGCACCTGGAAAGGGATGCACCAAGGGTGGGAGAACACGGGAGTAGCCCCAGGGGATATATTTGTCAGACTCTTTTAGAAGGCTTTATTTTTCAAAATATACAGTTTATTTACAATTGTAGTGTCTAAGCTTTACATATAAATTTATTCCAAACCTTTAAATATCTGCAGTAAACATTAGGGAAAAAAAATAATAAAAAATAAAATCACAGGATCAGCAAAAAAAAAAAAAATAGGCATCTCATAGTAATTCTTCTCATTGGAGTTTGAGTTTCAAGTAGCCAATGTCTATGAAAACCATGAACTTGATAAATCTGGCAGAGAGATATGGGTGCACCGGTTAGAAAAAGGCACAGTCCAGACCTGCAGGATGCCCCAAAAGGGCTGCAGGCCAAGAAAACCCTGTGCTGAGATCGGATCCAGGGTATGGAATCCCCTTGGCACGAGTTAGGGGATGGGATTAACTGCAGCCCTGGAGAGAGAGAGAGCACCCTGGGAGGAACAGGGGCTTTGGGGGCCAGGGCAGAGGGTGGAGGGCAGCACCAGGCACTTCATCTCTCAGGCAGCAGATCTGCCTGCGCATCCATGGCCTGGAGCGGGAGGGAGGCAAGGGAGAGGCAGGAGCCCCCCAGGGAGTCCCAGAACCTCCTCCTCCTCTTCAGATCCTCAGTCCCCCATCCCCTTGGCCGTGCCACAGCCCTCTGGGACGATGGTCCAGTGTGGAGCCACTGCTGTGGCACAGCCCCCAGGAAGGGGGCAGGGACCAGCCGGCCTTGCCGAGGGCTGGGCAGGGACGGAGCCCAGCGGGGACGGAGCCAGGCACGGGCTCGGGGCTGTCAGTCCTCTTTCTTGAAGGTCTCCTCAGGGATGAGTGTCCGGAAGGGGTAATCCCAGAAGCGTGTGCTGATGCCAAAGCCTGTGGGCAGGGGGGAGAGTGCTCAGCCCATGGCACCACCAGGGCCGGGGTGCGGCCAGGGCTCTGTGTTACGTGGTGAGGGAGGAGCGGCTGTGCTTTGAGGAGGGAGGGAGGCGAGGTGAGGGCGAGGAGGAAGAGCAGGGGGAGCAGGAGCTGGCTGGGCCATGCCACCAGGCCCGTGGATGATAGCTTATCTGGATGGGGCGTTTTCTCCTAGGAAACCGGGCAAAGGGCACGTTGAGCAAGTGCCAGGCTGGGGAAGGTTTGGGGCGAGCCTGGGGAAGCCCAGGGCCTCACCCTGCCCTCCAGTGCCTCCTGGCAGGAACAGATACTGCCCCGGGCCAGAACAGACACCCACATCCCAGCCCCATGGGGGCTTGGCCTCCACCCTGGCATCCCTGGTGGCATTAATACCCACCGGTGAGATGGGCTGCTGCCTTCCCCCTGTGCCACTCTGGCTCCCCATCCTCAACCAGGGGGCCAAGAAATGCGCCCCACGGGCTGCAGCCCCTCACGTGCCGCTTCCCCAGCAGTGCAGTGCTTGGCCTTCCCAATCCCAAATCCCAAACACCGAACATTTTGGAGCGTTAGTCGCACAGGCGCAGGTGGACCGGGCTTGGACAGCCCTTGGCCCTGCCAGCCTGCAGGGGGTGGGGGGTGGGACAGGGAGCTACCTGATTTTTGGTGCTCAAAGTGGTGCTTGACGTGGTAAGCCTTCAGGCCATACAGGTAGGTGCCTTTTTTGGGCGAGCCGTAGTGGAGGTAATAGTGCATCATGTCGT
Organism: Empidonax traillii; assembly: GCF_003031625.1. Classification (NCBI taxonomy): domain Eukaryota; kingdom Metazoa; phylum Chordata; class Aves; order Passeriformes; family Tyrannidae; genus Empidonax; species Empidonax traillii. Next base: position 87,157 of record NW_020955658.1, on the reverse strand, counting down.
AGATGACGTAGCCGCAGAGCCCCCCGACGAACACCGAGAGCCCCAGCACCTCGGGCAGCAGGAGCCGCAGGACGCCGTAGAAGAAGCCGATCACCAGCGAGGCCGGCACGGGAGGGAAGACCAGGCGGGAGCTGTCGAAGGGAGACTGGAAGCGGAGAGGGACGGTGGGACAGGCAGCTCCCGGCTCACCCTCCCTCCCTCCCTCAGAGCATCCCTCCCAAGCATCGGGGAAGCCCCATCTGGGAGAGGCCAACACCAAAAACCCTCCCCCGTGATGTACCCGGCGGCAGGAGCAGCCCCCCCATGCACGCCAAGATGGCTGGGCGGGTGGTGGCTTTAACTGGCAGGTCCCCAAAGCTCCACAGGGACATTTCCTCCAGCAAAGCTAGAGGGAGCCACGGCTGTTTTGGTGTTCCCCTTTGCCCAGCTGGAGCTTGCAGATTTAACTCCAGCTCCTCCAAGCCTGTCTTGCAGCCCTCGCCGGTATTGGGTAAGGGCCCCGCTTGGATGGCACCAGTCACAGCAAACAGGCTGACAACAAACAGGCTCTGCCTGGGCAAAGGCCGTGCAGAAACAGGCTCCACCAGAGCAAAGGCCACCATTCCCACAGCCCAGCGGGCGCCAGCGGGGGCGGGAGCCGCGACTCACCTTGTGATGCTGCCCATGCAGCAAGAAATGCAAGGTGATGAGATAGTAGTTACTAGCGGGTGGCTTCATGTGGAAGACAAAGCGATGGATGAGGTACTCTAGCAGGGACCACAGGATCATCCCCAGGAGGAAGATGAAGGGGAAGTAGTATTTGTGGACAGGGATGGAGTACTCTACACAACGAGACATGCAGCGGTCAGCAGGGCAGGCGACGTGCGGGTGCTCTTATCCATCACCAGCCTCCCACTGGTGTCCAGGTGATGCTTGGCTCTCCCTCCCTCCCACCTCTCATCCACCTCCTGCCCTGAGCCCCTCCAGGGAGCTGCCTGCCCAAGCACTGCTCCAAAACCACGTTTTCCCCTGATTCCCACTAATTTACAGAACTTATCACTACCACAAGGCTCCAGTGAGGGGGTCTCCTGCATCCCAGATGCCAACAAGGGCTTGGGCATGCACTCCAGGGACTGCCCCAACCTTACAAGGCTGCTTCGCCCACCAGAACAAGGCAGGAGGGACCTTATCTGCACAGACAGCTCTTGTGACAGTAAAACAGTGTTGTTGGTGTTGGGGTTTCTTTTTTTTTTGGGCAAAAAGAATAGGTTTGTTGGGCAGTTTCCCCCGCAGAGCATTTTTCAGCCACCTCCTTCTTTCAGGGCTGGCTGCCAGCCCTGCGTCCTCTCTAGCAAAAATTAAGATTCTTCCCAAACCTGCTAATTTTTAGTAAAAAAACCCTCTAAACCTGAATGCCAGCAAGGTGCTGGGTGCCAAGGAGCAGGGGGGTGCCAGTGCAGCAGGCAATTTTACCCCCCCCCCAATCCGAGCACAGCTGGCACTGGGTGGCACCTTGCAAAAAAAAAAAGAAAAAAAAAAAAAGGGAACTCAGGGAAAAAAAAAAAATTAAAAAAAAAAGACAACAAAGAAGACAGCCTGCCCTGGCCACGCTTGTTATTCCCGGGGGAGCAGACAGTGGGAGATTCAAGGGCAGGCGCTCGGGGCAAACAAGCCCCGCACTGTGCGGCGCCGGCGGCGCTGAGAGCCGGGTTTGTTCCCCGCCACGCCGGCATTCAGGCACCGCCCGGGTGGGCGTCAGGCCTGGAACAAACCCCGGAGCTGGCCGGCTCTGCTTTGGGGACGGAGGGAAGGGAGGCAGGAGAGAGCAGGCTGCACCTTGGGTCAGCAGGCTCTGTCTTGTGGGCAAGAGGAGGGGCTGGAGCTGGGTGAGCTGAAGGGGTGGCATGCAGGGGTCGTGCCGGTGCTGCAGGGGCAGGGGCTCACCCGCTGCTCTCACATGCGGCTTGTGGTGAGCATGCACGGAAAGGGGACAAGGGAGGGATGCAGAGGCCTCCTCGCACCCAGGGCTGTCCTGCCCCTGGACCCAGAGTGGGGACAGCAAGGGAAAACCAAGGGCTTTGTCGCTGCTCGTACCTGTGGTGAAGGAGGAGAAGAGCCGGGTGTTGCCCTGGGCGAGGGAGGTGTAGCTGACCCAGCTGAGATAGAGCACCACGGGCGTCCATACCATGAACACCACGTACCTGCGGGGTCGAGGGAGATGTCAGAGGGAGCATCCCACAGCCTGGAGAGCCATTCCCTCCCCGTGGAAGCACCGGCCGGGGCAGGTGCAGACCCCAGGAGCTCACCATGCTGTCTTGGAGAGGAACTCGAGGACGTCCGAGTGGAAGAGGCGGATGGGCCGATCCACGGGCTGGTGCACCCACTCATCGTACTTCTCCCCCAAGTAGCCCACCTGCCACAACAGGGGCTTCTGCCAGTCTACCAGGTCCTGAGGAAGTAGACAGTGGTTACTGGCACCCACAGTGGGACCCACACACCATCCCAGTATCAGGCACAAAGCTGAGCCTCAGCTGCAGGATACTGGGCTGCAAACTCCTTTCCATGCCCCACGAGCAGTTGCTTCTCCTTCCAAGGTGCCCTGAGCTGCCCTGAGCAAGCAGCAGCGCGGGGCAGACGAGGAGCCAGACACACATCAGCCCCACGCACCCAGGAGTGCAGGGCTGAGCTCACCCCCTGTGCCACCAGGCACCTGCCAGTGGTTCAAGGTGAAGGTGGCTCACCCAGGCCTGGCTCAACACCAGGCCCTGATAACTGAGGCTCTTTGTCTCGAGCTGCCAAGATTAGATAGCAAGCAGTGATAGCTCCCAGCAGGGCACCACCGGTGGCACGTGGATCCCACCCCAGTGGCACTGCCAAGGACTTTTCTCCCTGTGGAGAGGAGGCACAGGGTGGCAGCTGTGACTGTTTGGGCACTCCAGCAGCGAGGAGCCAAGTGGAAAGGGATAGGGAGCAGGGGTACAAGACAGGAATACAGCCCCCAGTGCTGCTGCTGGGCATGGCCACGCTCGGGGCTCTGCAAGAGCAAGAAGGAACCCGTGTGTGCACACATCACACACGGGATGAGAACAGGGAGATGGCACCGGCAGCACCGCCCCTGCCACCGCTCGGCATCCCTGGCCGCGTCTGCTGGGCCTGGCCAGATGAGGTGGAGTCCTGATCCCACCCCTGCTCCGGGACTGAAACCGCGCTCGCCCAACCTGGCAGCTCCGGCCGCCTGTGCCACCTGGCACAGCAATCTGTGCCCTGCTGGTGGGGATGGCTCAGGTCGGGGCATTTCAGGGCGAGCAGCAAGGTGGGAGCGAGCGTTCCAGGGGCTCTGCCTCGGGAAGGGAAGGACACGATCGCCCAGCAGGGGAAACAAGCCCAGCTGGTGCACAGGATGGGGATGGAGCCACTTTCCACTGGGGAAAAGTTAGAGCGGAGAGGTCACTTGGGAATGGCACGTTCAGTTTTAAAGGCAATCAGTGATAAAATGTTATTATGGGGGGGATGAAAGATGTTCTCCCGCTCAATAAAAACCCTCCTGCAAGATAAAAGCGCGCTCACTGACAGGCTGGGACCACGCAAGGCACAGTGGCCAGATGGTGCCGTGGAGGGCAGGGACAGCCAAAGGCACCTGGGGGACAAATCCCCACTGCTGTGGCACGCTCAGAGAGGAGCTGGCAGGTCAGGGAGCACCCTGTGCACATGGGGATCACCCTGCCCAGGCTGGGGAACCCCTTAGTGCTCATTACCGGTGCTTAAGCAAGGGGAAAAAAAATAAAATAAATAAAGCAAGGGAAAAAAAAATAAATAAAGCAAAAAAAAAAAAAAAAAAAAAAAAAAAAAAAAAAAAAAAAAAAAAAAAAAAAAAAAAAAAAAAAAAAAAAAAAAAAAAAAAAAAAAAAAACAGAAGGAAAAAAAAAAAAAAAAAAAAGAAGTAAAGCAAGCAAGGTGTGGTTTGGCTACGTATCCCACTGGAAGGGCACAGCTGCTGTCAGAGAAAGCCATCTCTGTTGCTGCAATGGGAGCCTCCCAGTGTGGCCACACCTGTGCAATAAAGCATGAGCAATGCCATCTGCACCAGGAGAAAGGGCAGAAGTGGTTGGATCAGCTCAGCTCCCTCCCGCCATCCCTCCCATCTCAGAGGTCAGCAGAAAGCCAGCGCTCGTGCAGGGAAGAGGAGAGCTGGCATTTCCTGGGAGCACTCTGAGACACGGCCAGAGGAACCCCAGGGCTCTTACCTTCTCCACATCCACTGTTTTGTAGCAAAGATCTGCCTGCTCTGGGGTCTGAGCTGCAGCATCCACCACCTTCTCATCCACTGTTTCACAGGGGCTCTGAAAAGAGAAGGAAAACCCCGTGGTGAAGCATCAGTGGCAGATGAAGTTTGGGACAGTGATGGCACCCAGGGGCACGGGCAGAGAGAGCTCGTGCCAGCCTGCTAAATAAATATGGGGAAAAATCTGATGAATTTAAGTCATTCAGTTCCTGCAGAGCAGGTTCCTGAGGGAAGCAGCCTCCAGCAAGCTGCACTGCCCTTCAGACCGTGCACCAAGCACCGCGTGCTCGGGGCTTTTTGGAAACCTTCTGCCCAGCCCGGAGTTTGGAACACCCCATCAGCTGCCAGGATGGCACTGGTGCTTCAGGGTGGCAACACAGAACCTCCCTGGCCAGCATTTCCCCCTGCAAACAGGCAGTGCTCACCTTCCCACCGCCAGCAAAGCGAGGGGCATTGCCAGGTTAGTGCTCCCTCCTCCCCCCACACTGCTCTGCAGCAGAAGCCCAGCTCGGTGTTCTGGTCTCCGAGGAAGCTGGGCTGCCAGAGCAGGAGTGTGGCACAGCTGGTGCCACCACCCTCACTCCAGGCACAGGTCAAAACACAGAAGGAGGGAGTTCATCCCAGGGAAAAAGGCAAAGTGCCCTTCACAGGGCGACACTGGACCAGGTGCCCTTGCCATGGGCTATGGAATGAGGGGAGTGGGGGCTGGTTTGGCTCGGAGGGGCACACCGAGGCACAGGGGACACTGCGGTGCAGTGACGGCGGGATGAAGACCCATCTGTGGTCCCAGTGTCAGGGCTGGCTGAGAAACAAGAGAAACCTGACTTGTCTGGTGCTTGGAAGCAAACACATCACCGGCTTCCAGCACCGGCCTCCCTCCCGTGGCCGCGCCAGCTCCGGCGCCGGCCGTGCCGCTGGTGGGGGGCTTGGCGAGGCTGCAGCGTGCCCATGCAAACCCCGAGCCAGCCGTGCCCCCCGGCAGCAGCGCCAGCTCCCTGCGCAGGACGTGCCAAACATGCCTTTTCTCCCTCTTTGTCACCTTAAGTTACCCATTAACCTGGAGCAGGGTACGGCGTGGCCCGGCAGCCGCGGCACAGCTGTGCCCAACAGGACTTCCAGAGAGGAAGGGTTTTCTCCCAACTCCCCCATGTGCTCTCTCCTCACTGCTCCCAGAGGGATGCAATGTCATCATACGCATGGGAATACCCACCCTGGCAGCTGGAGGAGGGGACAGGAAGCAGGAGAACCGGTGTCACCTCTCTGGGGTGGTCAGGGCTCAGTGTGTGTTGGTGACACCGAGGCAGGGCTCAGGCACTGTTTGCCAACAGCAGGCACTCCTTGTCAGCTCTGCTCCCACCCCCGTTCCCAGGTGAGCTGCATTTCGAGCCTCATTCTGCTGCTACAGGAGCTGCACAACCCAGCTCTGAATCAGTCCCTCTCCTGGGGCAGCAGGCAGGGAAGGACAGGGGATATTACTGGCCCGTATTTCCAGGTTGGAATCCTGCTGGCATCAGTTTTATTGCAGGCAGAGCGCTGATGCGAGCTGATGCCATGGACCACCACACCTCCCTCTGCAAGGGTTCCCTCTGCTATTTTCAGCACTGCACACTTCAGCCAGACATCCCAAAAGTGTGGTGCAGGTGGGATGCCTTAAAATCCAGGCAAGCCTGGTGAAGTTACAGTTTTGCCTCCGCCCTGCAGGTGCTTTGAAGAAAATTCAGCTTTGAGAAGGAGAAGCGGCTCAGCTTATCCATGCCCTGAGAAACGAGCTGGTGCTCTCCACCTCCACGCTTGCACCACAACCCAGCCAGCAGCAGGAAGGATGCTTAAGAAAGCCCGGCTGATGCAACACCCAACACCTCTCCTCCCTTTTCCGAAATGTTCACACGCCTCCAGCTCCCCAGCCCATGGATGCCTGAGCACCATGTCATGGCTGGAGGCTTCCCTGTCCTCCCAGGTCAGGGAGGTGGACGGAGGGCTCACATTCCACCATCCAGCGCCTGGACTGGGTGCCACCAGTGAGATGCCATTGTCCTGCCTGCTACAGCAGCTCCCTCCCATCACCTGAGTCATCTCCTCCTCCTCCTCAGCTGGGGAGCAGGAGGAAGGTTCTCCTCTTGCTCACCCCGGGGCTGGCAATGAAAGGACCGGTAGCTGTGGCGCAACCGGGATGCAAACCATGCCGGCATGCCCCAGCTGGCTCCCCAGAGCTGTGGCGTGCTCCTGCCTGTCCCAGCTGGCTCCCCAGAGCTGTGGCATGCTCCTGCCTGTCCCAGCTGGCTCCCCAGAGCTGTGGCGTGCTCCTGCCTGTCCCAGCTGGCTCCCCAGAGCTGTGGCGTGCTCCTGCCTGTCCCAGCTGGCTCCCCAGAGCTGTGGCATGCTCCTGCCTGCCCTGGTGTGAGGGGGTCCCGCAGGGATCAAGCCCCACCATCTCCGGGCCAGCGCTCGGGCTTCTGCCCATCCTCCTGCGAACGGGAGGTGGGTTGGAAAGATACCGAAGGGCTCTGCCAGAGCTGAGCTCTGCTGTCACCTGTGGGTGATGAAAACGCATCCGAGTTGTCCCCAGGAAAACAGGTCCTGCCAGGGGAGACACGCAAGAGGCCTGATGTAAGGAAGGGAAAGTTAACGCCTACGAAGCGCCGCCACCCCGAGCGAGCGGCAGCCCCGGCAAGGTGCCGACTCTCCTGCTGGTGGCAATGGGGCCAAACACCCAGAGCACGGCACGATCCAGTGACCGGGTGACCCAGCATCCTCCTGGGAGCATCCAGCTGCCCTGCGTGGATCAGGCAGGGAGCTCAGCACCGGCCCTGCAGCAGCTGGGGAGTGCTGGCTGTGCCATCCCAGCGCTGCCCTGCGCCAGGGCTTGGGGCACCGAAAGAAGGACAAGATCCAGCTGCCATGTGAGCAGGTACAGACGGGACGGGTGCTCTGCTGCAGTGGTCGGTGTTCCTGGGATGCAGGAGGGGAAGCTGAAGCCTCCCCCTGGCCCAGGCAGGGCGATGCTGCCTGCAGATAGCTGCTCTGCCAAAAGCCTGGACCCGGTTTTTCCACCTGTGCCCGTTTGCCCAGTGAGTCAAACCCCACAGGACCCTGCCATGCCTCTGCATCTGCATCACTCCAGAGCCCCCAGCACCTTCTCTGCGCTCCTCAGCTCCATTTGCTGGTGTCCACACGGGACAAGCTCTGTTGGCATTGCAGGTACAGGCACACAGCATGAGGACACTCGTGAGGCACAGAGAGCCCAAGTGAGGTCCCCACCATCCCACCAGTGCTGTGGTCCCTGGGCAGCGGCTGGCAGAGCCCCCCGGGGCTGTGCCTCAGCCAGGTAAACACTGGGTGCAGCAGGGCTATTAAAAGGAGGCGAATTTAACTCCTTGTAACCAAAATAATAACATAAAAAGCCACTTCTTCTTACATCACCTCCAAAGAGGCGCCCCAGGTGTCCCGCCTACGTCCAAGCACTCAGGCTGGGATGGAAAGCCAGGGCTGACACACAACGATGCGGGCAGGGGAAAGGGGAGGACACTAATCCCAAGAGGGATAGAGGATTTACTCTGACTCACGGCCATGTCATGCACCCCAAAGAGGCTGTGATGAAAAGTCTCTCATTGCTTAAACTGGAGGGGTAATTAGATGATCCAGTTTCCTTCTAGCCAGGCTGTTAAAATCCTCTGTCTAGTTGGGGTAATTATCGCTTCTCGCTTTGATCTCCCCTGTATGTCCTGCTTGCATAGATAAAAGATTTGGGGGTTAATTTGTCCTCAGCCAAATGGGTCTGGGTGACGCAGAGGAGGGACCTGTGGCTGAAGGAAACAGCCAGACTCTCAAGAGCCACAGAGAGGGGCGTGGAGAGGCCAGCGGGATGAAGGCTGGATCTTATCTTCTTTGCCTCTCTTGCATTAACACATTCCCCCCCCCCCCCCCCCGCCTTTCCAAAACCCTGGAAATCCCTGGGGAGAGCAGGGAGGGGATGCTGGATGTGCCTGTGGGACCGCAGCATCCTGCATCCCTCAGCATGGGGATGATGGAGCTCTGGGACTTCCAACAGGTGAGAAGCAGCACTGGCAAAGCTGTAGAGACGCAGCACCTCCTGCCAAGAACTGTATGGGGTACCCCAAAGCAGCCAGAGCACGAACCAAGCGCCACTGAGGGCATCGAGTCCCCCCCTCCCACAGAAGGGGATTTTTGGAGGGCGGCAAGTCGGGCAGAACGGCTCACACATCAGGACGCGGCCCGGCCAGCCCCACCGTGCAGCAGGTGGCTGTCAACCCTCCCCTCAGTGTGACAACCCCGGGGTGGTGTATCCGGCGAGCAGGCAGTGTCTGATCTCCCTGCGCCCCGCTGTTATCACGCCGCGTGTTTGCACTGCGATGGCAGTGGCAGTTCCCCTCGGCGCGGGCTGCGGAGAGAACCCGTTTGTCCGGTACCCTCCTTCGCCCCAACCCGTTGGGCTCGTCACGCCTGCAGGGAGGCGGCGGCTCAGCGAGTGTCCCAACAGAGGAGGTGCCGTCGCCGGGATCCATCTGGGGAAAGCGCAGGCATTGCGCTGGGGCTGAAACAAAGCCCCGTCTGTGGCTGCGCCACGGGGAGAACAACCAGAGAGCGCAAACAACCGGCCAGAGGGACCGAGCGGTCACCGACCTCGCCGGGATGGGGAGAGGGGAACGCGGCCGCTGGGCTGGCACAGGGGGCTGGGCTGGCCCCGCTGCTCAGCATCCCGCCCGCGGTGTGCTGGTGAGGGGCAGTAATCGGGGGGTAGTGCCCAGTGCCACGCTGCCTCCTGGAAGTTCACCTGGCAGCGGGGGAACTTTCCCTTCTGCCGGGCAGCACGGGGCTGGCACAGTGTCACAGCCACCCATGCCCCATGCCAGGCAGTTAGGGAGGCGGCTGGGCTCCTCTCCCCACTGCTGGCTGCTCACCACCAGCAAGCCCCAGTGCCCAGCACCCTGGTCCCTGGTCGAGTGCTGACAGTCAGGAAGGGTGTCCTGCCCCACTGCCCACTCCATGCCACACAGTCCTGCTAAAACTGACACTGAGCTCCGTCTCCTGCAACCCTCCAAAGACCCCAAACCTTCCACGCCATGCTGGCACCCAAGGATACCCATCGGCCCTACCTCCCTGCAGGGAGGGGTGTGGCCGTGGAGTGGGACCCTGCAGGTACCAGGCTCTGTGCGCTTGGCACACGGTCTGTGGGGGTCCTGAGTGTCTTGGGGTCCCCTGCACCTCAGGCCTCCCGGGAGCCAGTGTGTCCCACGCACCTGGGACCTTGGCACCCCGTACACCTCAGGCACCACCCATGCAGGACCTTGGGAGCCTCAAAAATCCCCTATCCACTTCACCCTTCCTGCCTTGTACACCCCAGACCCCACAGAGCCTGATCCTAAGGGTTCTGTGCTGCTCAGACCCAACACACACCGTGTCCCATACAGCTCGAACTTGGACCTGGATGCACTATACACTCTATACACCACATACACCCCGAAACCTCCGTGCCCTGTACAGCCCAAACTCTACACAGCCTCTTGAACAGCTCCGACTCTGAGAACCCTGGATCTTGGGTGCCCTACGGACCCTGCACAGCTCAGATCCCACAGAGCACGGAGCTGGGGCACCCCATCGAAACTGTGTGCATGCTGGACCCAGGACCTGGGGCACCCTACAGAGACCCTGCACACCCCGGTTCGGGACATGGGGCACCCCATAACCCTTGTCCATCCCGGACACGGAACCTTGGGCACCCCAGAGAACCCGTAGGTGCCGTCCCCAGGACCCCCCCAGCCCGTGCCCGCCCCGGTCCCTGCTCGGCCCCCGCAGCCCCCGCGCCGCGGGCGGTACCTGCTCGTCGGCGGGCTCGATCTCCCCCACGTAGTACTGCTCCAGCCAGCGGCGGGCGTTGGCCGAGTGCCGGTGGGGCGGCCCGTCCAGCGCGGCGCTCACGTCGGTGCCGGCCCGGCGCCGCAGCAGCTGCTCCCCGCCCGGGTGCAGCCGCACGAAGCCGCTCAGGTCGTAGAGGCGGCGGTGGCAGGAGACCAGGCAGGCGCCCTGCGCGCAGCGCGCCCGCACCTCGGCGGCGCTGAAGGACCGCGGCCCCGCCGTGGCCGTGGCCATGGCCCCGCCGCCGGTGCCCGTCCCGCTGCCCGGCCCGTCCTGTCCCGGCCCGGCCCGCAACGCTCTGCCCGCACCTGCTCATCTGCATACATGAATACGCCGCCGGACACGCCCCCGAGCCGCGCCCCCCCCGCAGCACATTGGGCCGCCGAGATGGGGCGGGTTTGGGTGGGGAAGCCCTGCCCCGCCCCGCCGCAGGTGCCCCGATCCCGGCAGGTGGGAATGCCGGGGAGGGGGGAATGCGGCAGCCCGTGGGGGGAGCGGGGGCACGGGGCACCCGTGGGTGGGTGATGGGGGCGTGTGAGGTGAGAGAGGAACGCGTCTCTCAGGGGCCCGTGGGAACGCTCAGGGTGGGGGAATAGGGGGTCTGGGCAACCTCGGATGGGTTGGGGAGGGGGCACTGGGGTGTCCCAGAGGTGGAAATGGAGTATGGGTACCCCTAGGGGGGGAGATGGGGCTGCGAGGGCATGCCAGGGTGGTAAATGGGGGGCATAGGGCATCCTGGAGCTATTACCCTTCCCGAGGTATCAACCCCCCTCCAAGGTCCACGGTGGCCAAGGCAGGGGGAACCCCAGTCCTGGCTCAGAGACCCCTCAGAGAGCAGGGGTCCCTCCTGGGGTCCCTTGCATGCCAACCCACCCCCTCATCACTTGCCACCAGGAACTACATCCTCCCCTCCGTCTGTTTGCAGATTTATTTCAATATTTGATCAAATTTGTAATTAACTGGTGGGGCAGGGCATGAAGCAGTCCCAGACCACCCAAAGAAATCACAGAGAATGACAAGAAAGGAGCTTTCCCACAATTTGTTGAAAAACCTTCCCTCTGAAGTGGGGGTGCAGCTTTGGGGTGACACCCTTGACCACAGGGGCTGGCCACGAGCCAGCAAACGTTGGCGTTGCCGACCACACCGGGCTGCAACCGGTGATTAAGGTGGGGTTTGCCATTCCAAGAATGGGGAGCCCCCCCGGCCCCACCTGCAAGGGTGGGTCATCACACCACCCCAGCCCCCCGGCTTTGGGGTGCTGTGGGGTGCTGGCAGGCACAGCCGGGTGTGCAGGGAGGCCTTTAATCAAGGCGGATGCAAAACCTGCTGTGGCGGTCGGCGCCGGCTCCACATTCCCGCCCGGCTCTCCCGGAACGGCCCTGCCATCTGCTCAGGGAAAAGTCCTCTGTTGGGGGGGTCAGGTCGATTCTGCACCCCGATGGGAGCAGAGGGCTTTGGGGTGGGCATGCTCCTGGCTGGGGTTGCTGCAGGGTACCCAGGGGGGTCCCTCGGAGGAGTTTTTGGGCTGGTGGTCAAAAACATCCTTTGGGGGCTGGGTGGAAGGGCCGGAGGGTGGAGGAGTCCTGAGAGGCTGCTGGGAGTTCCCAAAGGAAGTGCTGGGATGGGATATCCCGCTCTCCTAGGGGGGGTCCCCAATACCCTCCATGGTGGCCCCAGTCCTGGTGGGTGAGCTGAGTCTGGTGCTGACCTTTGGGGCAGCAGGGTGGTGATAAAGGATTTTGGGGTGAGTGGGAGGGCAAGGTGAGAGGCAGAGGAAGACCCAAACGTGCCATGATTCTCGTCAGAGGCCATTGCACCCACCCCCCAAACCAGGTGGGCACAGACCCCAGGTATGCTCAGGGCAGGTGTAACGGCCTCTATCCCTTCGTGGGGTGCTGGGGGAGATGGAGAGGACTTCGCCCATGACCCCACCACAGTCCCCACCAGCTGGTCTTGCCCTTGCAGCCCAGCCCTACCTTGGGTTTTGGAATGTCCAGGTCCCTTGGGCACCACGTGCAGCCACAGTTCATGGCAGAGATGGGTCCAGCCTTTGCCAGCCCACGGGGGGCAAAGCTGCCGGCTGCACCTCTGGGTCTCCCCTGCCATGCTCTCCTGAGCACATGGGGGATTGTGGTCCCTGGCTGTGCTGCAGCAGGGCTAGGACACATCAGCCAGCCTGCTGAGAGCTGACAGCCCGTCTGCCAACAGCTCCTGGGCTTCCTGGAGGGGCTCTGTTCCCCCATGCAAGGGACAGGGGTGTCCCCAGGGTGGGTGGTGAGGGTGGGGAAGCAGAGGGACGCACTGAGCAGGGGTGGCACTGGCGACAGGGATGGTGCTGGCATCGAGCCGTACAGCAGACACCGCCACAACAGCTCCAAATGGGCAGAAGAGGGCTGTGCCAATGGCCTGCCCCTCGGGACAGGCGGCACCAGGGAGTGCAGTCGCTGCTGATCAGAGAGCAGCTGAAATGAGAGCAGCCAAATGGCTTTGGCTCATCAGTTCCTGAACTGGTTTACCCACCAGACAGACGCTGGGGCTGGCACAAGGCAGACAGCAGGAATGTGCCTCTGGCTTTGGGCAGTATCAGGCCCTGCAGTGCTGGAGGGGCTGATGATGGGATAATGGGGCTGTGGCCACTGAGGAGGAGGAGGCCAGTACAGACACTGCAGGGTGCTGTGTCCATGGGGAAAGGTTTTGCCTCTCTGCTATTGTAACTCCTCATTTCTCTGCCAAACTCTGATCATCAGGGATTAAACTTCCTTCTCCGCACATGGAAAGCCTCAGTGGGGACAGAGAAGGCACACCATGCTCGTTATACCCTTAGAAGGAGAACACAAAGGGTTTAAAAAGCTGATGGTGGCCTTGAGGGCGCCCCGTGGGCTGTCGTGGGAGCTTTCTCTCTCTCTTGCAGCTCAGCCCTTGGGAAAGCCAGCATGGATCCACAGGTAACAGCCCTTGGGATGCACTTGGCAGGCAGCTGAAGCAAGTTTCGGCAAGCAGCTGCTCAGGGTCGGACCAAAGGTCTCACGCACCCACCACCCTCCCCTGCACTGGGCCAGGAAGGTGCCAGAGCAGCTGCGGGGCGCGTGGGCATCTCTGCAGGGAGCTGCTGGCTGGGCTCACACGGGCAGGGCTCTCTGCACCGGGGTGCAGTTCCCTTCCCCAGCAGTGTCCAGCCGCTCCTGGAGCCTTGGCAAACCCTTGGCACCGGAGATGCCCCGAGGGAAGCGGTTTGACACCCGTCCCACGCAGCGCGTGAGGAGCTCGCTCCCGCCTCGTGCCAAGCGGGCAGTTCAATCACCGGGTGCCCCCTCGCTCCTGCGCCCGCACAAACCACGCATGGGTCACCCCTGTCCTGCAGGGACCGCAGCCCTTGGCACTGTCCATCCGCTGGAGGCTCTTTTTGATTCACCTGGCCCGAGCATGGCAGCGTCCCCAGAGCTGGCCTGGCGCACACTCCGTGCCAGGATTCGCCGCCTGAGCAGTGCCTGCCTCCTCTCCCTTCCCTGAAGCCTGAAATTCAGAGTGAGATCTGGCCACACTGGCGAACTTGTTGTTCTTTCCCAAGTTATTGCAAACAGCAGGTGGGATCAGGGACAAGCAGCTGGGGGGCAGTGCAGGAGGGACTGTGGTGGGGCACCAGCACACCCCATTTCTGACCATTTACTGCTGCACAGCACAGCAAAGACATCAATGTTTTTCTCTTTGCCCGGCTCCAGGCAGGTGGGAATACGTCATTCCTGTTTCATTGCAATAGTCACTCCTGCATCGAGTGAGACTGCTCCCAAAACAACCACCAGCCATGCTGCAGGGTGTGAGAGAACTGCCTGCAGCATCCGGGAAGAAATTCCACCTATCTGTGCAGGGCTGCACAAACAGCCAGGGCAAGGCTTTTCCTCCTTCCTCTGAAGTGCCGGCCCTGCTCCTCAGGGCTGTTCCCGTGCTATGGAGATGGACCGTAATGGACTGTAATAACACACTAAATACCGCGATTTGCCGGTCCAGCACCTTTAAATAACAAGCCTCCTTTCCCTTCCAAGCTCAGGGAGCACTCAAGCATGGAAATGAAAATACTTGTGAGCTGAATGGCTGTCACGTAGGAAGGAGGAGGGTGGGAGCCCTCTCCCTGCAGCTCCTGGCACGGAGCAGCCTGGCCCCAGGGCTGCCACGGCGCCGGGCAGGACCTCAGTGCTTCACTCGGGGGCAGACGCTGCCTGGGGCCTCCCCAGCCTGCAGGATGAGGGGTTCTGCTCACCCACAGCTCAGATCCTGCCCAGCTTCGCTGTCCCAGGAGGAGCCTCAACTGCAGGCGGTTCCCAGGCAGTTCCCAGGCTGTTGTGCCACGTGCCAGCACATCGTCCCAGGCAGGGCTGGGGCACACAGCAGCCTCCCAGCTACTGAGCCCCCTGGTTTGGGGCGCAAGGAGAGGGCCATGGGTGGGACACACATCACCACGCTGGGAGGGAGAGCTCCTGGGGGCTCCCCACGGAGGGAGAACCAGCAGAGCAACACCAAGTTCTATCAGAACAGCACTTAAAAAAATAATTTTAATGTTTTAAGTGTTTAGGATACACATCTGTTTATTCCACAGCAGGATCCCACAGGGGTTGGGAGCAGGCATGGCAGGGGGCCCCGCTCAGCAGGCAAGCACGGGAGGAAGGGAGCAGCGCTGGCACGGGGGGGAACAGCCCCAGGGGGCTCACCCCTGACCACACATTCACCCAAACCCAAAGCTCAGGCTGAGCCCAGCCCAGAGAGGCACAGCCTGTGCACTCTGGGTGTGCACTCACCCCACAGCAGCCTGGGCTGAGAGTGCCCAATGGCCCCAACACACAGATCTCCATACATTCTCCAATTGAAGCTCCACAGGGAGAAAAACCCCTTCTTCCCTAGAAACTGCAGCCTCCCTGGCTCAGGAGCCTCATCACTCAAGCACAGCAGCAGCACATCTCAAATTATCCATAATTTTCCTCGCAGAGCTTGGAGACAACAGCCAAAAGCAACATGGAACGTGGAACAAGTGTCCTTGTGTTTTCTCAGTGAGGAAGCAAAGGCTTTCCAATATGCCACCATCTATGGAAAGACAAAGTGGATCCCATACTCAAAGGCAGGTGCCTTTCCCAGTCACCAGGAAGTGTCAGCAACAAGGCAGGGACAGGTTAAAGTGCATTGTATCACCTGGTCAGAGCACGAGATGGAGACACCTTAAAGCCTAGCAGTACTGAAACTGCTGGAATCAACTGACCCCGGGGACCTCGGGGTTTCTGCACCAGCCACAGGTACTGACCAGTGAGCAGGAAGCTATTTAAGAAGTAATGCTGAAAAACGCCATTTCCTTCCCTTGCTTTATGGGGAAATCTCAAGTGATGTAAACAGCCATTCAAAATAAGGGCCCTGCTGCTTCCAGAAGTAACTCTGAGCACAGTCTCACAGACTATTTGCTCTTCATTTACAGCTCACTGTTGCTTGAGAATTATTTCTGCCTTCAGTGTATCAAACAACTGCTCTGCTCTCTTTGAGCCCCTGTAAGGAGGCACCTGGAAAGACACCACATCACTGGAGCGAGTTTGGCTCTGCCAGGTGGGCTCTTTCCAGGGGAGCTTTCAAACACCCCCTCATCCCAAACGAACCAACTTCCAACACACCCCTCTGCAGGAGAGAGCAGTTCTTCTGGTCTGGCATCCATCGCCAGCAATGGACACGGGGAGTTCAGTCCAATCAGCCTGGAAGCGACCTGGGAAGTGCAGGAGCGCTGGAAGCACTCGTAAACATCACCACGGCGCAGGACGTCCTCCTCCAGCTCCTCGTGCCGATCCCCTCCGGACACCGCGGAGCAGGGCTGGGGAATGGACTCCGTTCCAGGGATGCCGTCCCCCTCCCTGCTCAGAAGGTGCTCTCGAGCAGGCAGTGGCACCCGCAGCCCGTGGGACACACCTCCTGCGTGCGGAACCACTCCATCATGTGGCTGGTGTGGCCCCCGTGGCCGCAGGTCAGGCAGAAGTTGGAGGAGCCGCGCACGGCCACGTGGCAGATGGCACACTGGAAGGTGAAGCCCTTGCAGATGGCGCACTGGGTGCCGCGCACCTCGCTGCGGCAGTGGCTGCAGTACACGCCGAACTCTGCCGGGAGGGAGGGAGGGAGGGAAGGCAGAGTTAGTGTGGACAGTTAGTGCGGAACCACGGACACAGCAGCCCCACGAACGGCCCCCCCCGCTCAGCAGATGAGCTCCCTGAACGCTGCCCAGGAGATCTGCCCCAAAGCTCCCCCAGCAGATCTGGAGATCTTGGTTTGATCAAGGAACGGGGCAATAGGAGCGTCAGGGCACCAACTGGCCCACTAATCCCCCTGACAGCTACAGCTGCCTGCTGGGAATGGCTGTTGGGTTTCTACCTTGGGAGACACTGACACATGAAGGCTTCCTCTGGTCTCATCTGCCTCTCACCACTGCTGTCAACCAAACAAGAACAGCCTCTATTTCTCATCACAGAGAGAGGGCCCAGAGCGTACCCAAGGCACCTGATGCCTGCACAGTGCCCTGTCAGCCATGGAGAGGCAACAAGCAGCAATTTTCACTCCAGTTACTCTCCAAGAGTCATTCTGGGTGACAAGGTGAGGCAACTGCTGTTTCTCTGGCATCCCTCACCTGCTTCTCTCCCCACAGGTTAAGCACATCTGTCCCCAGGGGTCTGGGAAGGCGTTCTGGCAGCTGTGCATAGGCTGGGTATCTACACTGCGGAGAATATTCTGGGAGAAAAGTTCTCTTTGCCTATTTCTTGACTAGCTCACCCACTCAGAGATCTTGCAGTTTTAACATAAGGACACTCCAACCCAGAATCAGCGAGGTCAGGGTGTGTCTGAGCTTTTACTCAGAGGGAATAAAGGACATCCATCAGCACAGAGCTGAGCACTGCTGGTGTGGCAGTGTGTGCATTTCCAGCTTTGCTGGAGAGATGTCACAGCCCCTGAACCAACACCTGCAAGCCTCATCTCCACCCAGAGCAGGGAGGAAGTCAGACACATTTAGTGGCAGAGCTAACCTCTGTCAGAGGTTAAATGCCACAATTTCAGTGACATTTCAGTGACCAGTGGACACTCTCCATCCGTGTAGCAGGATGCTCTGCATCAGCAGGAGGAAACCACCTTGGATTTCGCCTTATTTGCAAGCTATTGGTGATGGATTGAGCAGGGGGGGTCCTGCTGTTTTTAGTGCTGAAGGATGCTGAAACCAGCTTGATCAAACTACCTCAAATTAGACCCATCACGCAGATAGGTAAGACAGATGCTTCCCCCCCAAAGCTGGCATCAACAGGGATAGGGAAGCCCTGGTAGGGAAGGGAGAGGTAGATGTTTATAGAGGAAGAAACCAAAGAGCTGAGAGCATCTTAATCAAAAATAAAGCACATTCTGCTGAGCAGGCAGGATGACATTGTATCTAAAATTGTAGGACTGACAGTCAATCACTTCATGCTACGAAAGACCAGTCCCACTTTTAAATGGTGGGAAGTTCTAACACACCTCCCTTAGGTGTGTATGGAGATCCTTCCCTTGGGTGGGGACACCCCTGAAGGTCACTCCTCAAGGAGTGAGAGAGATTTGCCCATGGCCACTGCTACGAGTGAGTAACATCAATGTCTACATGATAATTACTA
Source organism: Empidonax traillii (assembly GCF_003031625.1). Classification (NCBI taxonomy): domain Eukaryota; kingdom Metazoa; phylum Chordata; class Aves; order Passeriformes; family Tyrannidae; genus Empidonax; species Empidonax traillii. The sequence continues at coordinate 69,373 of NW_020955658.1, read as the reverse complement.
TGCTAGCTTTGATATTACTGATTTAATAACCAGTGCCCTATATTAGTCATTTTAACTTTCTATACTGTGCAGTAAATAATTCTGATTAAAGCCTTTTTAGTCCAATCATTATCGTTATTATCATCAATTTCAATAAACCCTTCATATTTTATTCATATTAAATATTTGGTTTGCCATTACTAACCCTTTGGAACGATTCATGCCAAGGTTCAATCACACCTGTACAATCATTTTAAACCCTCGTGACTCCCCTGGATGGGTCTCTCAGATAAATTTTGTCCAGTCAGTCTGTGGCACATCCCACCCTGCAGACTGCATGTTCCTAAGCTCCTGCCTGGGCAACTGGAGCAGCCACTCACCAATTCCTTTGTGGGGATCAGGGGGACACGACACAAACTTCAGCACCTCCGCCCGCTTCTCCCGCAGGCCCCAGCGATAAAGGATTTCCCCGTAGCACTTCTTAAAGTCATCGAACTGCTGAGTGTTGGCAGGATCCAGCAGCCTAGAGGAGCAAACAGGCTGGTGACTGGCTGCCTCTCAGAGGCTCTGGTTGCAAGGCTCTTTCCAGTGATGGCTGTGCAAGCCGCTCACGTCGCCATCGACGCAGCACTTCCCACGTGCCACCTGCAACACTGCTGAGCTCTAAGAACTGCCCTGGCCTCCACTTGTTCTGCGCTCCACGGTGCAGAATCCGTGGGTGGACTGCCCTCCGGGGCCACAGCCACTTAGGGATGTATCATGTGTAATCCCAGCAGTGCCGATCTGCAGGATGAAGCTTCTCTGAGTGACTACGTGGATGACAAGGTCTAGGGGCAGGGGTGGTACTGCACAGCACCAGAGACCTGGGGATGGAGTCCCAGGGGTCACACTTCCCTGAACAACCCGAGGCGCACAGCAACCTACCTCTTGTTTTTCTCATGCTGGTCTTTCTCCCGCTCCCGATGGTCAGGATACATCAGGTTTCCGTAGCGGAAGTCATCCGGGGAAGACTCGCACCAGGGAGTGGAGGCCTGCTCCGTGTCTTTGTTTGCTGCAAGCACCAAGAGCCTGTGAGCCTCGTCACAACCAGCCCCAGGAAGGGACAGGGGAGCCCCACAGGTCTGCACCCCCACGGGTTTCTCTCTGACAGGTTGCACCATTCCCACAAACACTGCCCTGCCTCTGAGAACCAAGTGCCAGCCTCTACTCGCCAAGTGCTTCTACTGCACTTCTGGTGACGGGACGGGCACGGGGATCACCAGGCAGAGAAATCTAACGTAGAGGGATCCCCTTTGCCTTGGGCTTTAGACAAAAAGTAACCAGGCAACCAATGCCATGGAGTTTGCTTGGGAATGCTATCCCTGGCAGAGCTGGGCTCCTCTTTCCTAGAGAGGGAGGACTCTCATCACCAGGACTGCTGTTACGTAAAGGGGCCTCTGTACGCAAGGCCCTGCCCCGGGGCAAGGAGATGACTGCTAATAACTGCTACAAGGACACGTCTGCTCCGCTAACCCCCATCCTCCCCTCTTCCCCATGTCACAGATGCCTTGATGGCACACTGAAAACTCACAGCTTTGGTGCTGACAGGGCTGGTGCTGCCCCAGGCCGTGTACATCGCTAGGAATTAGCCAGCAGCTTCAGCTCTGACATGGGAGCCCTTAGGAGTGGTCTTTGTCACCTTTGCAGCTCAGATATTCATGGCACCAAAAACCCAGTCTTGCCAACTGCTGCTGTTTTTTCCAGTGACAGGAGAAAGCACAGCATTGCTTTTTGCCCTGGACCCTGTGGAATTAGCTGGCTGATGACATTTCAAGGGCTCTCTCAATACTCACTGAATGACTGTGGTGACTGGGAGAGGTGCCTCAGGGTTGGAGGATGGCAAATGCCACTCCTGCCTTCAAAAAGGACAAGAAGGAGGACCCAGGGAACTGCAGGCCAGTCAGCCTGAGCTCGATCCCTGGGGAGGTGATGGAGCAGCTAATGCTGGGAACCATGTCCAGGCACATGAAGGACAAGGAAATTAGCAGGAGCAGTTGGCATGAGTAACAGCCTTCTCCAAAGAGCAGTCAGACAGTATCTACTGAAGTCAGAAGGTGCAGAACTGCAGGAACCTCGACACAGATACTGCAAAGTCCTGCTCAGTTCCAGCCATCGAATCACACCATGTTGGCCAAACCCCACAGAGCTGCTCTGGCAGAGCACACCTGCAATCACAGCCAGTACTCCCTCCTTTCCCCACCACAGGAGCATCTAAAACCTCAGCCAGAAGGGAGGGAGACTCCTTTATTTACTGCCCAGGTCTCGTACCTATGTTCCAGCCTCCGGTGCCAATTCCAGGGTCTGACATGCTGGAACAGGAGCCAGAGGAAGTAAAGCTGGGCTGTCGAGGGAGAAAGGAGAAGAAATCATGTCATCTGCACGAGAGATGTTCGAAGGTGTTCAAGATAAACGTGAAAGAAACGGTGAGCGTACGTATCGGCTGTGGGAGGCCAGGTTGGAGGCACGCTGAGGAAAGGGGCCGTAGGAGTTGGGGCACCCCTGCAGCCTGGACTGGGCTTCAAACACGCTGCAGAGCATGGCCAGGGTCTGCACGTCGTGGAGCTGTGAGTAATGAGCCAGCCTGCGAAACGAAAGGACAGTGTGAGACCGGGCAGAACTCAGCGTTGCAAACATGGAGACCCCAGGGCAGCTGATTGCCAGCCTGCTGCGTGGTTTGGGGGACACGACTGCCCACAGGAGGCATGTGTGCTCTCAGGGACTGGGCTGGCTTTTCTGACACACCTCTGAGAAGGCAAGTTCTCCTGAAAACGCTCATGGCCTAACTGGTGGGAGAAAAACAGGAGCTCTGGGAATCCAGCAGTACTCCTGGCCTGATGTAACACTGGAGCCATCAGACTCACCCCCAGCCACAACATCTGTCTGACAAAGCCCTCTGGGCTGCAAGCATCCCACATACAGATCACAAGGCAAAACCCCACTGCAGGTTTTATGGATGGCTGGGAAATTTCTGGTTTGCTCTGAAGACTGAGAGTGATGAAGAACAACCCGTGCTCCACTCCCACTGCTGCCACGGAGCAGGAGAGAGCTCAGCTAATCAACAGCATGGAAAGTACACCACACAAATCCTGTGCCTCCAAACAGGGTGTATCAACAGATACAATTACTACCTGTAATATCAGTTACTAATTACGTGCCCTCCTGAGCAGATTCACTATCTGGAAGACATCTGTAGCTAACACTAGGCTTTGAGACCACTGGAATGATTTTCCAGTAATGCTACGTGGCAACAGGGAATCTGAAGGTGAAAAAAGCTGCTGCCCCAACAGGCTCGTTCAGTGGGGAGCAGGAACCCCACTCTGATCTCCAGATCAGGCACTGTGGGCATGCTGGAAAGCAGAGCTCCACCCATGCCTGGCTGTTGCTCAATGCCAGCCCAGGAAGACCTGGGTGATAGCTGGAAGGCCAAGTGCTGCCTCCCACATGGAATGAACACATTTGGAGCTCCTCTTTGTGGGGCACTGCGGGCTCGAGAGGGGAGAACAATCCCCGCTGCGGCACTGCTCCAGATCCCAAATGAGCCTCACAGGGACACAGTTATGGAGGGCTCTGCCTCAGCAACCATCCCCAGCCCCTCCCCAGCACCCAGACACCTACAGGGACTCCAGTAATTGACGTCCAAATGGATGTTGTGCCCAAGGTATCTCCAAATCTGGGTCAGACTTCGGTCCGAGACAGAGATCAGTGGCTACCATGGCCAGTGACCAAACCTGGCAGACAGGAAGGAAAAGCAGCAAAGCTACAATTAGGAATAACCACACTCCCAGGGCATAGGTGTGCACAAATTCACACACAGATAATAATGGAGCTTGCTTTTTTTTTTTTTTTTTTTTCCCCTGACAGCAGGGAACAGTTTCGGTCTCTGTGTCACAAGTAATACAGAGAGTAACACAAACCCAAAGCTTTCCTCTTTTCCCACTTGCTCTGAGTTTGGGTTAAATGTGAAAGCAGAACAGTCTATATCTGTCAGGGTAGATTAACAAATCTATTCGTAAATTTTATATTCACGAGCTTCAAAAGGGTTTAGATTTGATACAGTTCTTGTTTTTGGAGATGGCTGGTGGCAGAAAGTTTACTGGTAAATCAGTTTGTGCATTAAAAGTATCTTTTGATGAGTTTGGAGTGTTACTGAACACTGTTCTCCTAGCACAGCCTGGCACAGACAGGAGCACAGTTTGCCACTTCTAATTCTGAAATTTAACCAGTTAAATCAGAGAACTGGCAACATGGAAAAGTAAAACCCCACACGATCCAATTACTAAGAACAGCAGTCCCAGGGCTGCTCACTGTGAAACCAGACAGAAAGAAACAGAAAAGAAACCGAAACAAGGACAGGGCTGAGCATGGGAGGGCACAGAGAGGAAACAGGAAAGACAACACTTCCTGCACTGCTCCAGAGCACATCGGACACGTAACCTGCCACTCGAGCCTCTGTGTCTGCTAGGACAGCTGCAGTACAGGCTGGACTTACATGGACAGGGAATAACAAGCCAGAAACAGAGGGATCTCAGAGAAATCTTGCTGAAGTTTCTCCACCCAAGCTCTGGTCCAATGAGAGCAAACCAGACTGCAAGGGGAAGCACAAAGGGGAACCAGAACTGCTTTCTCTCTCTGGATCCAGCAGAATCCACCATGAAGCAAAACTACAGCCTGAGTTTGCTTTGGCTCAGGTCAGGTAAGCCTGTGCATGCTGCCTGCCCAGCTCTAGAAGGGCCAAATGCTCAGGAGATGTGCCCAGCTGCTCTGTCACTGCCAGCTCCCATCTCCTTCAGGTGCTCCTGCATCCTGTCAAATGTTCTGCCTGTTGCAATGGACTAATCACAGAGAAAAGGATGGGCCACAAGAGCCATTTGTCTCCTATTTTTAGCTGAAGACAAGTAGCCAGCCCCATTTTGGGGTCCCTTGGGAGAAGCTAGCTGCAGTTAGCACCTAGTTAGCACACATGAATGCCAAACAATGGGAGCGATTACACAAGCAAAAGAAAAAAATTACGGATCAGAATGCTGACAGCAGCTAGGCAACTCTGTGCACAGTTACTCCATTGGATGACTCAAAAGCAGGCTGCATTCCTCAATTTGCCTTCAGGAATTCCCTGAAAAATGTGCTTCACTCAGTTTGGCAAAGGGCATAAACAATCTGCTTTGCAGCCCTGGGAAGGAATCTCTCCACGCCAAGAGCCAGTGAGGTGGGGACCATCTCAGCAGCTGTTCCACAGGCCTCTGTTCACCAACCAGAGGCTTCCTGCTGAACCCAGGTGGCTGTCTGGGTGTCACAGGGGCAGCACAAGCCATCTGTGGATAGCACAGCACGCTGAGGGATGTGATTCCGTGTCATACCTGCACCAGATCCCTCCGTCCCACAGCCAAGGCCGAGGCAGCGTTCTTCTGGCACGTCTCCTGGATGTTATTCACATTCAATCTGAAGAGAAAGGAGGGGGCTCAGCTCTCGCTGGCACATCTGCTATGAAGGTGGGGAGGGGTAGGGGGAATGTGGTGCTGGCAGCATGAGCAGCCCAGAAGCCCCTGGTCAGTACGAGCCTGCTCACATGGCTGGGATCCCCTGCCTTCCTTCTGTTTATTCAGGGATCACTGCTGTCCTTCTCCTAGGATTCATTTTCCCTAATACACCACACCAGCTCCACACTAGCTGGGACTGATCCCAAGCAGCACCACTCCCAAGAAGATATCAGACCAGTGCCAGGATATCACCAAGCCCGGAATCATTCCTATCCCTAAAAGCTGTTCCCACTCAGCCCGTCAATCTGCTCTGATTGACCTGCAGGGAGATGGTGGCGTGCTGGGGAGAATCAGGATGGCCTTCAGCCTGTTCCCAAGTAGGCAAACACACCCACTGGGAAGCCTCTGAGGGGCTGGCAAGGTGGGCTGAGGAAACCCACCTGGACTTTTCTGCTTGTCATCAGAAATCTGCACAAGGCTCTTAACGCTTCAACACTGCTGCAGGTTTTAAGGCACATGGAAAAGGGTCAGGCTGTTTACAGGAGGTATCCCAAGCAGAAAGGTCCAACAGGTTTTTTTAAAGAACGTTCTTTTTGATAATATAGAAAAAAAAGAAGGAAGGGGAGTTTTTCCTCTCTTCCGACCCCCCCTTCCCCTTCCAGCTTTAAGGAAGGAAATCTGCTTCTTCCCTGAATGTCCATAGACTGGAAATTCCATGAAGGACCAGTCAGTATTACCTAAGCTAAGAAAGAAAAAATTCAGGAACAGAGGTTTTGTAACTGTATGATTTAGAAAGCTTGGAAAAGGGAAGCCCTTTGTTTAAAAAAAACCCCAAACCCCACAAAATGCTCACAGAACCCCCTCCTTGCCATTAAAGCAGAACAACTTGCAGTACAGACTTGGCATGTACAAACAAGTCGCCAAATCCTTCTGAAATAAAAAAGCCTTATGAGCTATTAACAATTCTATAGAACAAAAATGTGGATTGACTGAGACTTTGATGCCTGTCCATTTAAGTGTAGAATTCAACATGAGACCTGAAAAAAGAATTTGTACAGATAATTTCTCTCTTTAGCTGGTGAAAACCTGAACCTATAAATGATGATGCTGAAGTGCCACTTCAAACTCTATTTAGAACACCCCATCACAAATTTCTTCCCTCCCACTTTCCAGATTTCCAGGAGACAAATCCCCTCTCACAGGCAGAGGGGTACCATAAAAAAAGCAGCCAGGCAAGAACAGAGGAAGAAGGTAGAGAAACATTCAAAGATCAGTGCTGACTTTGTCAGGATTAAAGCCCAGGAGTGCTTCCATCTGGGAGAGGATGGCACTGCACACATACTCACATGTAGAGCTCCCCCAGCAGCTTGTGGACAGGCAGCAAGCAGGAAATATCTTGGATAATAACTTTCCCAGCAGCTTTGATGGGTCGGTTGTTGGCGTCCGTCCCCTCTCGTTTGCTTTTCCACCTCCTGGATTTCTGCAGAACGAAGGGCCGTGTGTTACTGGGGAAGGGGATGGTGGGGTGCTCGGGACAGGGAACAAAGCACTGGGGTCAGGAATAATGCAAGCAGCACCCAAACCTGCCTTTCAGAAGGCTCTGTGTTACCCTGAAAAACATCCATGGCATGCCCAGGAGAACAAGCATCTCCATCTGTAGGGAGTGAAAAGCAGGTCAAGGCAGCGAGCTCAAGGTCGAACTCACTCAAAAAGTATTTCGTGAGTTCCCCTGTGAAAGCCAGCAAGAGAACAGATCAACACGGGGATGCCAATCGAACCTGGGCAAGTTTGGCAGGAGGACTGTTCAGTTCTCGTTCTCTGGGAACCCTCTGCACACAGACCAGGGCTGATTTCAGCCAGGATCAGCACAGAGACGTGCAGGACGCTGCTTCTGCTCGCCCTCTGCCTTGGGGCAAGCCAGCAGCTCCAGACTGTCTCTAGGTCTGCCCTTCCAGGGTGAGCACAGCCCCGTTCAGACCCAGCACAGGGCTCCCACCTCCTGCTTTATCAACAGCTTCAAACAAACAACCAGCAGATGATAAAGCAGGGCCCAAGTTTTCCTAGCAAGGGTCCTTAGCTACCATGCTCACAGCTACTTAAAGCTGGCTCAGGACCTAAGAGGGGGGGAGAAGAAAGGAGAGGAACCAACAAAAGGGAACAGAAACAAGAAGCCAAGATTCCCAAATACTCCCTGTAAGAAACACAGAGGCCCTCTTAACGCCAAGATGCATACAGCTACCTTGGCTGGGTGAAACACCCCAGAGTATTTGGCTGGTATCCTGGCCTCTTCCAGCTCCTTGGTCTGGGAGGGTGAGGAGACAGGAGGAGAGGATGTGCAGCAGCACAACAGGCAGAAGGCACGGGAGCTCTACCAAGGGAAGCACTGGCTGCTGTGCAGGGTTGTGATGCTTTGCAATGCTGCTCCCCTATGGTGTGTTCCCTCAGTGGCACACAGAGCCCACGTGCCTGGTCATGCTGAGCTGTGGAGGCCTCCTGAGGCACTCCTGCTGGGCCTTCCTACTCCTCTGTTGGCAGCAGAACAACCCCTGTGAACGGGCCAGCGAAGCAGCCCTGTGCTGATGACTCTGCAAGGCAGACACAGCCCACACAAACTCACATCCCTGCTCCTAAAGAGCAGCCTGGGCTACAGCAAGGGCAGGACTTGGACCTGCCCAGCAGGGTCACCTCTGCTGTGGGTGTGAGGCCAGCCCTGGGATGGCTGCACGCCAAATGGCCTTTGACCACGGTCGTGCAGTCCCGTGAAAACCTGGGCAGGCTTATCAGACACAAAATGTCCTTAAGAAACTCCTCATGAGTTATTTATTATAATTACTATATTATTGTTATAAGATGAATTCCTCCTTCACTGCCTGCCTGGCCCAAGCTTAGGCCAATGTGCTGAGTAGGTCTTGCCATGCTGAGCACAATTCCAGCACACACCACAGGAAGCATCAGTTCCTAATCAAGGCACTGCCTGGACCAGCTCTGCCTCTCTTGCCACTGGGCAGGCTAACCCTCTTGTGATGATCTAAACATTTATCTGCCTTTCCTGTAGTGGAGGAGGGGGCTGTATTACAACAAGGTTCCCAAAGAACAGTGGCACCTGTACCCCACCCCTTCTGAGGGCAGGAAAATGCTGTCTCCTGGAAAATGCAGCGAGGGGCTGCCAAAATCAGCACCTGAGCAAAGCTTGGGAGCCCCAGCAAAACAATGTGGCACCAGGACAAGAGCCCAGGCACCTTCCTGGAAGGGCCGCCGGGCTCCCCACAACAAAAGCTGTTTACTTGTGCTGTGTCTGAGCAGGGGTTTGAGCCCAGGCTGGCAGACACAGCACCACATTCTTCAGGGCTATCAACAAGGGCTTCCAGAGCTTGGCAGGTAATTTGGAGAGCAACTTGTCACCTCCTGACCATCTGTAAGCCAGCTGCCTCCAGGATTTACAGCCAGTGGAGAGCTCCCTCTGCCCGAGGCAGGTTCTCTGCCCCATTTTTGGGAACAGATTCAACCTGCTCTTGCCCTCTGTAAGAGGGGACTGAAGAAGCCTCCTAACAGGCATTTCAAAGACTATAGAAACATGGACAACACACATCACTTTCCACAGGTAATTCAGTAAAATGTTTTTGGAGAAGAACGACAACAAATGAGGATGAGAATGAAAAAGAGGTCTCATGAATGGTTTTCACTGCTTGCTGTTGGCATATCAGCAGACAAATGAAGACACCGAAGATATCAGAAACCCCTGAAGACTGGGACTCACAATGAAATTGTCCTGTTTTCTCCCTTTTAGCACTGCCTATTTACTGGCAAAAAAGGAAGCCCTAACTCTTTACTGATGCAGCACCCGGACTGGTCAGTTAATGGCCACAGGCCCTGCCAGTACTACACTTCCCTGCCCACCACTTCCTGCCCCTAAAAAGCTGTGACAAAAGAAAATCACAAAGCCACATGCGGAGTGACCATTAAAAATGTCTGGTTTTTTGCAATTCAGGTTTGCCTCAGCCACAGCAATGAAGTGTTAGGGGAAACCCCACAATCGGAAGTGTCGGAACCATCCCGGATGGGGTAAAACTCATCAGCATTGACAGCAGCAGCTCTGCTTTGAATCCAATAATTGCTGGTGTTAATTACAGGAGTGGCTCTCCACCAGGTGGTATTTGAGCCCTTTTAACAGGGATTACCAGAGACGTGCAAAACTCCAGGTTGGGTCTGTCTGGCCAAGGTCCACCACAAGGTTTCTCCCTCCCTTCCGCTTCATTTCTTCTCCTGGGAGGAGCTCCCACTAGGGGGTAATTGAAAGGTGTCCCCAAGGCTCCTGGGCATTAGGGTAGAATAGAAAATACATCTCTTCCTAGGGACTGGAGCACAGGTCAGGATGGGGAGCAGGAAACACAATGCTTGGAGCGGAAGCAGAAAATCAACACGCATGCACCCAGCTAACTACTGACAGCTGGAGGACAAAGGCGTGGCTCTTCTGCACTGCCCAGACACTTCTATCTCTTTCTGTAGACTGGAATCCATGCCAAGGAGAAATGCATCTATTCAGCTGCTCCTCAGTTTAAGGAGAGGAAGATAAGAAAGGAAATAGCTACAGTGAGAAGTAAATTAAGACTCATCAGTTCCTCAGAGCAGGAGAAGGAAAGTAACCAAAGCATTTATGGCAATCATGGGATTGGAGGTGACAGCAGGGAACAGCACTGAATAACGACTAAAAAAGCCAGCCTGCACCTGCACTACTGCACCCAAGGCTGTAATTTGCTGCAATCTGAGGTGATAACGATGGCAGTAAATGGGTTACATGTAGAAACAGATAGCCCAAGAATAAGCCACCAACTGCTTTGTAGCAACCACCATCATCACTGCATACTCAGCAGAAGGAGTTGCAAAATGCTGCGTGCCCGCTTGGAAAGGATGCTGAACACTTGGGTGTGTGTGCCTTGGGATCCTGCTGAGGCAGGCAGTGCTTGAAGTAGGATCCTGAAACGCAAAGTGCCTGTTTCGCATAAGCATATGCAAAATGTCAGGATTCCTGCTACAAACTGGCCTTAGTAGGGCAAAGGGAAGGGCCGTGGGCAGAAAAAAAAAACAGACTCGATGGCAAAGATTAAGCTGCAATGAGGCATTTACAAAACAGTTAATCTTGCTCAAAGTCAGGTTCAAACTGCTTCTAATTTTTTTTTTTTTTAAATAAAACATACAAATCGCTGCCTCCCTGCAGAAAGCTATGCCCCTTCATTCTTAACAACTGCCTACACATTAACTCCCCCACGCGGCTCATGCAGCACTGCCTGGATTTTCTCTTCAAAATAATCAACATTTACTGTTTCCAGCATCTCCCCCAGTACCTTCCACGAAGGTGCTAAAAAAAAAAAAATCCAAGGCCCTTTTGAATCAAGTGCCCCACAGCAGGAATATTTCTTTATAGCTTCCATCAATCAATAGCTGGCACCTGCCTTGAAGCACAGGCATTTGGGCAGAGGAAGCCAGCCATAACCTAAAAAGAAGGATGAATTATTGCCTCCTGGACACTTGCTAAGCTCTGGGTTCCCCAAGCAGCTTGAGCAACGCTGAGCTCTTCTCCCAGAAGGAAGGCACCTGATCTGCACTAATAAACCCCAGCTCTCCGTGGGCATGCCTGTGTCTTTGCCTGAGGCACTACTGCCCAATTCAGAGAGTCAGATGAGGCTCTTCCAAAGGTTATCCACAAATGCAGTCAATCCTTCAAGGCTTGGACCAACCTCTCTATCATTTTTAAGTATATGTTAGATGAAATCATAACTTTATCACATCAGTACTTGCTCTTCCCTCCAGGCCAGTGGTAAGGGAATTAAACTGGGGACCTTTGTGCACCCCTATTTATCACACCACAACCTGGCAAGTTCCTTGCTTGATTTTCTTTCTTTCCTTCACTCTGTTCCTGATCCAAGACAGAACTTCATTTCTTGCATGCACTGCTCCCATTTCTTTATTAGCTCTTTGCAAAAAGGCTCGATGGAGTCATGCAAATTACTTCTGCTTTCTCTCACCTATTATTTGCTAGTATAGTCCTAGAGCTGTTGTAATTAGGAAAGTTTGATCCTATTATACCAAGTTAAATTAGGTGTTACAGGATTCTATTTTATTCCCTGCTGTCTTCTGAAGAGATAGCGTGAAGGACAGCAGCTGTGAAAAAACAGCTGTTCACACAGACATTAAGACAAACCAACCTAAAGAGATCATTTTTAAATTGAAATTGAGCTTTCTGAGCTTTGTCTAGGCTTGGCAGATGAGTGATGAGATAGTAATTGCCCAAATGTACAGCACAGCTTGAGCAACCCTGCTATCATCAAGATGTTCACATGAATGATGTTCAAGCTTGAGCAACACGTGGACCTGACTAAGAGAAAACCACTGTCAAAGCAAACTCAGAAGGGCAGGTGCCAGGGGGAGGCAGTACCAGGGTGGCTGGAAGTGCAACCACTCCAACTGAATGCAGGGGGGTGCGATTCCAAGGGCTGGGAGAGGATCACAAATTAAGGAGAAATTCTATTTATTGGTCCAGGAAATAAGACTGTGTGATGGATTGCACGGAGAACTGGCAACACATTTTAACGAGATGACAGATCATTGTCAGGTACTCAACTAGTTTGTTCCTTCCACAGCTCTTAAGTGACCTTTCCTCCCTCTCTGGCATCTTCTCAGAAGTGAGGTGCTCTGATGTCAGTCTCATCAACTGGTTGATGATGTGTAATAACCATTCAGCTCCTCTACAGGGCACTCTCTTAGGGGTTGATCTTTTCTTACACTTCAAACTCCCCCTTGGCATCCTTTCCTGACTGCAAGGCCAGGTCAAACAGGCATCTTGTGGGTCAGCAATTGTACCCTGCAAACTCCTGTCTGCTCCTGTCCACTTACAGCTCTCATCGGAGCCCCAGGCCCTGTGTGGAGTGAGAGTCCCCCACTTCTGTGCAGGTTACTCAAAGGCAGGCAGGTGGCATCTTATTCTTGGGCCCTTGGGCAGAAGACAGGGGGTCATATCAAGGACAGCATCAGCACAGCACACAGTACCGGGAAGTCGTTAATTGCTTGTATGGACCAACGTCGCCGGGCAGAGCGAGGAGACATCTGTACCGAAAACGTTATACCCAGGAGAAGGGGAGAGAGACACCAAGAAAATTAAAGACAGAGGTAAATAAACTGAAATGAAAAGCGCCCTGAACCAGCAGAGTAAAAGATAACTGTTCCCAGCGGTTCTGTCACACAGTGAACAGTTGCAAACCACGACCCCCACTTTCATCCTCACACAGCTGTACCACACCACGTTCCCTCCGGCCCTGGCAAAGCAAGAGCTGCTGTGCCTGTGCCCCAGACCAGCTCTGGTGGAAGACTCTGGCAACCACAAATCTGAATAAAGTCTTCCACACAGAGTTGTATTATTGCAAGAAGCGCTGTGTGACCTTGTTCGTACCGTGAACTGAGCAGAGGACAACACCCAACTGCCCCACATGCCTAAACTCTCATCAGTTTTACTCCTCTTGCCTGAAGTGCAAGCTGTATCATTTTTACCACAGCTATCCAGTGCCATGGCACAGAAATCTGCAGGAAGGTACATAAACAAACACTCCTGCTTACTCAGATATCCCTTTAACATTCAGCATCCGCCAGGATTTCATTCACTGGAACCTGCTGTAACTGTTCGCTTTCATTTTAAACAATAAAAGCCATATGTCAGGATATTAGAAGGGATGTATGAGACACTGCTACTTGGCAGGGCCATGTGGAGATTGTCATTATGGGTTGAGGAACTCATTCAGATTGAGTGAACAATCAAATTCACTGACTGACGATGCAGAATAGCTCCAAAGTAGGTTTTCATTAGGAACCTGCAGACATTTCAGTACTCCATGCAGCATCGTAGCAACCACAAATGGAACCTTTCAAAACACATTACTGTACACTCACTTGGAAAAAAAAATTCTGTGTACGTTTCTGCGAGAGTCAGCACAATAAAAAGGGTTATTTGGGTCATAGGCAATGTATTTTACATTTATTTTCAGCTGGTGACAGACATCAGCCATGCCTTCAGCCTCTCCATCCCCGTGCACCTCACTGCTGGGGGAACCCTGCAGCCAGGGAGCCGAGGCTGCAGGGCCCATGGAAAGTGCTACAGGTTCCTCATCAGGCCTCCCAGAGGAGGAGAAAAAGGTCACTCGAAGGGAATTTGGTACAGTGGAGAAGCAGCAAAACTAAGCTCAGTCCCCCCACCAATTCCCTGGCGGGAAGCATAAGGTCACCACTGTCACCATCACCCTGTACAGCAAGGCTGAGCTGTCCCCATGTCCCCACTGGCACGACCCTCTTAACTGCAGGGAGAAAAACCACAGCCATGGCACCTTCCTTAAGAGACACCCAGGCCTGAAACAATGACGGCATCAACACAGCTCCTCCCTTCTGCTGACTGCTGCTCTTCAGTGGGGCTTTTTCTGAGGAGTGAAAAAGAGGGAGGAAGAAAGGAGGAGTGTGTGTGTGTGTGAATAAAAAGTGAGAAATATATATATATATGTGCCTGTGTGTATATATATATACACACACACTCTTAAATGAGCACAGAGAGGCTCAGTGCCAGAGTGAGTTCCAATTTGCTTTACCAAGGAGCTCTCTGATGGATGCAGCAGCTCCCCTGCCTTTATGGGAACATGACATCTTTGCTGTCCAGCAATGGGCAGATTCCATTTGTTTGCTGATGGTAGTGATGCCAGTGGCTGCTACGTGGGATTAAACACTTGATTAACGCTGACAAATTCAGTGCTGGGGTCGAAGTTATCAGAGTTCAACGCACAAAATTTCAACATTTAATGCAAACATAAAACCCAAGCTTCTTCAAGAGCATGGAGTTAACTAGACTCAGAGTCTGGGCTTTTTAAAGACCTCACAATGAAATGACATAAAAATACGTAGCACTGATCTAACAGAGGCCATGACATCAAATCCTGAAGAATCAGAAAACCTCTGCTGAAGGGAGATAAAGGTTTTTTATGTTTTTTTTGGTTTAGAATTATGTCAGCTCCCTGCTAGAGTCCTCACATTTCTTCCAGCATGCAAGGAGATACCTTGGCAGGGGGAAGAGGAACACAGGAATTTCCCCTGGCTTTCAGCAGACATGGCTGCACACAAGCTTTGGCTCTCTTGATTTATTTTTTTTTTTTACCCCGTGACAAAAATCTTGTTGCCATCTATACAAGGGCTGGGCAGACAGGTCACATGAAATTGCACCAAGCTGCTTCCACATGTTATTTTTAGCCTTGTCTGTCATCTTAGAGAGCTGTGTGTCGGAGACAAGCATGCTGCAGAGGACAGAGGTAGCTCTTTAAATAAACTCTCCTGCAAAGAGGAGAACAGGCTGTAATTCTTGTACCAGGCAGCACCATTTTCTCTTTTCAGAAAAAAAAAAAAAAAAGAAGGTTGTGTGGGAAAAAAAAACACAGAACGGGGACTTAAGAGTCTTCTGGGGTCTGCATGGAGGCAAAGCTTGCACTGGGGCCAGAGGTGTGGAAGGTGTAAGGACTAACATGTAAGCAGGACACAGTCCCAGAGACAGGGCTGGCTGTCACATCCAACACCACTGGAAAAACAAGACCCCTTTCAGTGCCCAGGAAGGAGGGGAGTTCAAGGCTCTGACCTTCCCTTTGCTCCTGGGACAGCAGTTCCCAAGCTCCACTGCAGCAGAGTGCAGACAGCTTTTAGTTTTCCTTGGTGTAGCTGGAGGGTCTCCATTGCTGCAGCAGATTAGGGACCCCTGCATGGACAGGGAGCAAACTACTCAAATCGCCCCAAATTCTCAGGCTCTCGGTAGAAGCTTACTGCATTTTTGCAAGCCTCTTCATGCCCTGCTGAAGCCCAGAGTTTGTTTCTGAGAAACCTGCTCAGCCTATTATTCCCACAGCGTCTGCTCCAGGCACATCAGCCCCTCACAGCTGCTTCACAACTGCCCCGTGGCCACCCTACAACTACAACAGAAAGAAACAGTCCCACTCTCCCCCCCAAAAGCCTTGCTTGTAAACAGCAGTGACAGCAAAACCCACACCTAAACCAGGAGTATGTGGATTGGAAGATCTTTAGAGGATCACGCAGGAATGATTTTTGTTCAAAAAAAAGAAAAAAAAGGTCCAAAGGGGCACATATCCCTGAAAGAGACACCTGAAACAGAAAAAAACAACTATATCCCATAATCCAGGAGAGGCTGGCAGTAAGCTGGAGAGAGCCAAAACCCTTTGCAGTTACATATGTCAGGGAGCACCCAGAACAGCAAGAGCTACCTATATCTATTTATCTGGAGATTAGGGCTTCCTAAAGTATGAGATTTTAACCCTACACAATGCAAAGGGAGACAGTGTAATGCACTGAAGGAAACTGTGATGGTCAGCATAGAGAAACATCGAAATAAGCAGGTCAAATGCTAGAGAGGATCAGTGAAGAAGTGACTAATAGGAGATAAATCCTTTTGACATTTTACAGAGCTGCCTGTAAAAAAAAAAAAAAAAACATCTTCTGGAGAGGAATATGAAGCTTCTGTTACTAGAAATGCTAAAGGAAAGGAGATCACAAAAGCTGAAGTGCTGGGAAAAGTGTTTTGGTGTGGTCCTTACCCTCTCCTTGTAGTAGAAGGAGCTGATGGAGACCTGCTCCTTCTCGCTGCGCGTGGGGCTCCCGCTGTACAAGCGCAGGTTGCCCGGGGTCTCCGTGCGGATCTTCATGGGAGTGATGAGGCCGCTGTGGTACGCTGACAACGCTGACAGGGACCTGGAAAAAAGAGGGGAATACCCTTTCAGGGGCTTTCACCCACCAAAAGTCCTGCAGGTTCCCACTGACATCTCCACTAACCCAAGCTGCGGTTCCGGTGTCCTGGAAGGCGCCTGCGGAGGCACAGCGGTGTAAGGGCTGTCCGTGCCCAGGGCACAACCAACGCTAGAGGTCAGCAGATCCAGTGTAGGATCCGACACTCTCCTGCCTCCCTGCCCACTGCAGCACACATCCAACGCCACGCGGGGCACTCACCTGGGCGTGGGCTCCATCGGAGACACGGCGCGGTGCATGGTCATGGGTCTCGTGAAGTACACCAGGTACCCTGACGAGACAGGACACGGCGTGAAGATCATGCAGCGAGGAGCAGATTACTCCAGGGTTGAGCACAGGGAAACCTGGCCACCATTTCGGGTATCAGAGGCAAGGGGCTGGGCACCTATCCACTACCCCCAGCACTTTTAAACTAAAAGTAGACAACCCCATTTTCTCAACCCAAACTCCCTCCCTGAAGCACGTTCTGTTGAGATGTTTCTCTTAAAAGCACCATTTCAAGTGGCTTACAGCTGTTAGAGAAAAGAGAGGAAAATGAGCAAAGACATGCTCATGTTTTAACTCCTCACCAGAACCTGCCAAGCACTGATGCTCCAGAGGTAAGTGAGGTGATGTTTGGCAGTGGAGAGAAACCACTGCAGCTTGTACAACCCTCCTCGTCAACAGGAGAGCCCCAGCCACCTGAAGCCAACTCCAAACACGCTCTCACAAGCCTTACCCCGTTTGTTAGCACCTCAAGTGTTTTCAGCCACCCACTCTTGCAAGAGTTTCAGGACTTAGCAGGTTTCACTGAGCCTATTCAATGCAATACTATTCTGTTTTACTTTTGCCTGGGAATTGAGAGGCCTGTGTGGAAAGCAGCTTTCAAAACACGCTCAGACTGGGATGCAGTCAGGTCCAGAGGAAGCATGCATGCATCTGAAACAGCTCAGTGAAACTCAGCAGCTCTCACTCAGACCTTAACCTGATTTTTAATGATCTTTGCCCTGTAGGCTCTCCTGGAAACCTGGATGTGATTGCACCCCATTTCCCACTTGGGAGAAGTTTCCCAATGACCTTGGGAAAGCTATTTTGGACATCAGAAAGAATGTAGAATGAGAAAAGAGTGGTTAGTAGCAAGAATATGGTTTCATCAAGGGCTAAGTTCAACCCCAAACCACAGGAATTCCATGCAGACTGAGCACCAGAATACATCCAGCAACGTGGTGCTGGGAGGAGAGAACTAGGCAAGGAAAACAGCTATTCCCAGACTTCTGTGTAAGAGCTCTGCCAACGCCTCTGGCATGCCACAAGCCAGAGGGGCCATCTCTTCAGCTATCCCTGCATTTCCAAATCCTAAAATCCCACATGCAACACCAAACTGCAAACAGTTGCTACCTAGTCTCATCTACAAATTCACCACAACATCGCCACTGGAACACCATTTCTCACTCGCTGCACGGCAGTGACCAAAGCCTTGTTCACAGGGAAGTGTTCCCCAGGACACTGGAAGGAGCATTCCCCGGGGAGCTGCTGTAACACAGCAGCGATGGGGCTGACCTGCACCACAGAACCTGGCTCCAGAGGTCCGTGGGAATGGGATGTTTGAGTCCTGGTAGGAGCCGTAGGCGTTGGAGACGCGAGCGAAGGTGGGCAGGGGGGGTGTCACGGAGTTCGGCAAAGCGTAGGGATTGCTGGACGTGCTGTCCTCTTGGTTCTGGAACAGAAGTTACCCAGGGTCACACTCCTGCTGCCACAGGAAAGGGATCCAGCCAGAGAACCTGACATGGCACTGCCAACCAGCCTCACAGGAGGTGCCATCCCTCAAGCCAGAGCAGAGCAAGCTCAGAGCATGGTTACTGCTCCAGCTGCAAAGGCACTTGCCAACACATTTGCCTTTGAGGAAAGAGCTTCTCTGGCTGCTCATCCAGGTATTTTTCTCCCACCATAACCATGCTGAAATGCAGAGCTGAACTGGGGGAGAAACAGTGGGAAAGTGTACAGAAAATCTGACCTTCACACTCTGGATGACCCTCAAGACAGCAAGCTGAGCTAAACCTGATACCTCAGTGATGCAAGCGAGACAAAACCTCCATAAATGGGAATACCACACAACTGTGGGGCATCAAATGCAGGTTGGAGCCTTCAAGCGAGGAAGGCAGGTGATGTGAAATACTGGGGGACCTCAAACCTATCCATAGGAATTTTAGCAGAAATCTTGCATTTATTTGGACAAAGAATATTACAACTTAGGTCTAAGGAATTCTTTAAAGGCAGTGGTGCCTGGCTTGAGTCATCAGATTTCCATACAGTTCCCACTCTTACAATATTACTGCTGAAACCAAACAGAATTAAGATTTTCCACATTAAAAAAAAAAAAAAAGCTCTTTATTTGTGAAGAATAAACAAAACCTCTCAGAAGAGAAACCTGAGGAGACTCTCCAATTTTTTGCTGAATGCTAAAAACACCCACCCCGGTGCACTTCACCCACACACAGACCTAATACCTGACACTGGGATGCTGAGTAGGTATCACAGATCTCTCAGCTAAGAGCAGAGTGTGACTTGGATTTATCTGCAGTATCATCCCCACAAAACCTCAGCAC
This sequence comes from Empidonax traillii, assembly GCF_003031625.1. Taxonomy (NCBI): domain Eukaryota; kingdom Metazoa; phylum Chordata; class Aves; order Passeriformes; family Tyrannidae; genus Empidonax; species Empidonax traillii. The sequence goes on along the minus strand of NW_020955658.1, from coordinate 50,466 downwards.
AAAGCTTCAGAAAAAAACCCCAGATTTTCACAGTTTGGGGTTTTTTTTTAAGGGAAGAAAACAAAAACCCTAGAATAGGACTAGCAGGATCTTAACTGAGAAGGTAAAGACATCTGCCACTGCCTTTCAGACACGGATGAATCCGTCAACTCCCTGATGCCTCTTATCTTCTCCCACAGATGATAACCATGCCCTGGCACTCAGAGAGATATATTCTGAGTTGGGAAGCTACCATGCACCACTGTCCAAGGCCCAGTCACTCCCCCCAACCTGAATATCAGAGTTCCCCAAAGCAGCAAACCTTCAGGGCCTCATTTGTGGAAACAAAACACATCTAATCATCCACCCAGTTCTGCTCAACGCGAACCAGAAGCGCTCACACAGATGTAATGGCCACTCACAGGGGTCTATTTACACATCTAATGAGGCCAGGCTCTCACTGCAGAGTCAGAAGTGTGGGACATGGGAGAAGACAACAAACTAGGGCAGAGAGCCCACGCAGCTCATACCACGACAGACTCCAGCCAGGAGACCAGCTGACGCAGGCAGGGCTCCAGGCAGCTCTGGTTCCGCTTCACCTTCTGCAGGGAAGTGTCTTTCAGTATCTGGAATACACACAAGATTGCAGCTCGAATCACGGTTACATCCACACTTTGCTCACATCCTTTCTGTCTGCAGAGCAGCTAAGATGCCAGGATCCAGAGAGGCCCAAGACACCCCCTAAGTGGAGCCACTGGCGTGCTGTCTGCTCTGAGGGATGGCTGTGAGCTGTGATCACAGCACCGAGTTTCATGCAGATGCAGCACACTCTGAGCCAGGACTTAGGCTTCGACACTACTGTGACCCATATTTTTCATACCAGTTGGGGGCAAACTGGGACAAATTTTTTTCAAGAAGGAACCCAAACTGATCCATCAGCTTGCTGATGGGGAAGGGATTTCATTAGCAATAGATTTGCTACACCACACAATCAAACACCAGGTCTGGAATTAACAGGACCTGTGTAAAGAAAGTCCCCTCATTTTTCAAATAGTTGGTGGAGGAGAGCAGGAAGCAACAACCCAGCTCAAACACAGCATCATTCTGGAGCTGGATCCTTAGCTGGTCATTTTGTCTATTAGGGGGCTGAGGGCAACTGCATGAGGAGAAGGATGTTGGGGATCCTCAGGAAATACATGGGAACACAGCAGCAATGAAGAACATGTGTTTGAAGAGGACCAGCAGAGAAAGGCAAATACTCATGTGCAAAAAGAAACCTCACCCTGCAGGCTCCACAATCCGTCAGTTCAGTGTGACCTGTGGAACGTCTTCAGCAAGATCAGATGTTTTGTGTCAGTAAAATCTAGACATCGAGCATGCAGCATTTTGTGTTTTTATAAAGACAGCGTACACTCCACACACACCTTCAGCAGCTTTGCCTTCATGGAGGCCGTGATCGAGGTCGGGTTGATGAACTGGAAGGACGGTGCAGCATTATTGGGATACTGGACAGGGAACATCACCAGCATCCTGACCCTGTGGTTGCCGCAGTGCACGGACACCGTACAGCTGCGACTCACCGCGTCCATCTGTGAGGAAAAGCAACTGCTCAGAGTCACATCCCCAAGGACTGTTAAAGTGGCTTAAATTCACGCTGAGGGACTGATTCCTCTGCACACACAGTCAAGCTGTTCTCAAGGGCAGGGAAACACAGTTACAGCAAAAACCCCCAAGCAGATGGGCACAGACTCGGCTTGCACCACACACTGACAATCCAGCATCCCAGCACCCGGAGAATCTGCCAGCCCAGGCAGCACCAGGAATCAGGCTCTGCTCCCAACAGCCTCTGCACTGCAGCCCACCTCCCCTGGCCATGGAGAGCTCCAGGCCCAGGGCAGCAGTAACAGGCACCATCCAAGATTCTGTGCCACTGTCTCAGAAAACTCCATCAGGATCATGCCATGAGCTGTGAAACCACAGGGGTAAGGAAAGGAGACAGGCAGTGGCCTCCCAGTGCTGCACCTCCTGCCACATTCCACTCACAGCGGAGGGTTTGCAGCACAAAGGAGATGCCAAAACTGAGGGAGAGAGTGCAGGATAGGGAAGGTTCAGCAGATGGGGTTCAGAAACAGCTGAAATGAGACCAACTGCATGGAACACATCACTTCCCTCTCTGCAGTCAAGGCAGAGGGGAAAACACCACACAGCCTTCTCAAGATCAGCCAGTGCACTCACTGTGCTGAAACGCTTCCCTCACTCCCAGTGTCTGGGATTATCCTCTTTCTTGCTACCCCTGGCCAAGAGGATCTCTACAGCTTAAAATAAAACTTGTTTACAGACAGCAGTCCCTGCAGCAAAGGTTCCCCTCTAAAGGCTCCGATGAACCAGCCTGCCCACATCCCCTCCTAAGAAGCCAGCAAAAGGAAACTCTCTACCTCCACATTGACATTTCGGATCTGCACATTGATCAGTGAAAACTCCTGCTGCAGTGTTTGAGGCAGCCCCAGCTGGTCTGTTTTCTTTCCCACCAGAGGGTCGTTCAGGAAATCTTCTTTTAAGGCTGATGGGAAAGAAGGAAAAAGGTTGAGCCAAGCCATAACAGACAGACTTTGGGTGTGCAGTGTCAGCAGGCAGCCAAGACAGCAGGTTTTCCTCTACCCTTCTGACACAAGGAGGTAGGAGTTTTACCTCCCTGTGAGCTGGAGGGTCTCAGCTGCAGTTTACAGGCAGGCTTCTGACCCCTCTCTTCAAAAGAACAAGCCTGTCTGCATACAGGTTTCCTGGGAAGGTTGCAGAAGTTGCCTGTACTCTGTGCAGCCCTAAACAGTCCTTCTCACTTGAGATCCCTTCTCCTCCCTACACAGTGCTGCCAGAGTCACAATCAGCTGAGCTGGAGCTCCTCAGTTCAGTGGGAAAGAACTGCAGCCAAAGCAGTCTCCAGGAGGAGCTCTGGTCTTTGGGACTAACTCCCCCCCCTCCCACCACTCTCAGCTTTCAGGGAAAGCTTCCAAAGTATAACAATGCTTTGGGAGAGAGCAGAGAGTATTTCTGCTCCTAATAGAGGCTTAATTCATTTGCAGCAGCCGTTTGCATTTAATGTTGCAAAGCACTCCAGTGCTTTAACAGTCTTTCAAGACTCATCAGAATGCTGGGTCTAGCTCTGCAGTTCCAACAGTTTTCAGGAGGACAATAGTCCCTGAAGGCCAGAATACATTTAAACAGCCAGGCAAGCACTGCAGGACACGAGGAATTATGGTTAAGATAAACTTCACTGAGATTTTGAAGAATCAGTCTCTGCCTGTGGTTGTGGACGGCTTTTGCCTCGTTTTTTGCTATGCACCCCCGTCAGGGCAGGGACAGCTCCTTCTGAGGGTGTTTCACTGTGGCATCACTTCTTAAGGCCAAATACATTTCTTGATGATGGTTCCAAAGACAGAAGGGAAGTCCTGATTTTTTTCAGATGCCATTCTCACCCTTAAAATATCACATTGCATGGACTACTCCTAGCAAAAAAAAAAAAAATCACAAGAAATGCAAAAAGTTGACCTTTTACAGGCATTTTTCTAAAAGTTACTGATTTTGCTGCTGGGACAAATATCTGGTATTACTGCTGCCCAGTGGGTTACTGAATTTGGATAGGTAGGATGCTTAGCCACTCATTCCAGTTTGCAATTTTATTACAGTGCTTAGACATACTTCAGAAAAGGAAGCTGAAAAGGAGATTAAAGGAAGATCAGTGGCTCTCAGGGAAGATAATTATTTCTAGCTCGAGACAGCACGCAGCTTACTGAAAAGCCATCTCTGAGGTTCCCAGTATGTGCAGCACCCTCCCTTTGTCTTCTCCTCCCATTCCCTTCCAATTAGTTTCTAATCCCCCAAAGCCACGTATTTGTACAGATTCCTAAAGCTCCTCTATAAGCAGCAGCAGCAGCAAGGAGAGCTGCACTCTGTTGGGGGCTCTGATTTACCTGCAGAGCTCTGCTGCCTTCAAAGATCCCCCAAAGTGCTCTGCTAATGTAACATGGAGGCTTTGTCTGCAGCTGAAGTGCAGCCACCTCCAGGGCGAAACATCAACAGTCCACAATAGCTTTTAGGCTAGAAAGCACTGAAATTCCTACCAAGGGATTTGCTTGTGCATTAATCCTGCAGCCATGGTATTTGCAGCAAAATCTACCCTGCTACAGAAGAGCCATAGTCATTCCCTTTGGCCACAAGGAAAACCCTGCCAGTCTGAACCAAAACCAGACCCACGCAGGGTCTCATCAGGGGCAGTGGGCTCATCTCTCAGCCTAAACTCATCTACCCTCCTAAGAGCCAGAACTTACCTTATTGCCTCACTGATTGCCTTGTTTTTGGCAACAAGCCACAACTATAACCTAAAGCGAACGCAATGAAGTGATAATCAGAAGGAATTAAATGACAAAGGGAAGAGCTTTGTTTTACAGGTGGAATCACTGTGTTAGAAGACAAAAAACTTGGGAGGACCATCCTGAGGAACCTCTAGTCTTTTTCTGCCTCCCTAATGGGGAATCCATTAACCTTTGAAACACCAGGCTGTGCTTTGCCTACAAGGTTTTCTTCTTCCCAAGACAAAGACACTGATGTTTGAGGCTCCACAAGACGTCACTTCTCTCACCTTCCTCATCCCCATGTCCAGAGTTATGCTGGGGCTCTGCATCCTGGGGGTGAAGGGTCTTGTCCGGCTCTGGCAGGTGAGAAATCCCATCAATCAGGTCCTCAACTCCATCCAGGATGTCATTGGCACAGAGCTGAAAAGAACAAACACACCACCCACATGCTGCACAACAGAATGCAAGCTGGGGAAGGAGCCACCACTGACCAGCTCATTGCTCCAGACAGATGGGTTTGCAAGGGAGGTCTGTCCACACAACAGGCATGACTGAGACCTCAGCAGTTTCTGTGATGAAGACAAGTGATCTTCCACTTTCCAGCACCCTCAGCTCTGTCACCTCAGACAGCCTGGCCAAATCTCCTGCTCGCTTACAAAGCCACTTAATTGACAGGGCCAGTCTAAGGGGTTTTACTTTAATCAAAACTAAAGCTGATATGACTGTAATTCCTTGAAATAATTTGTCAAAATTTGTTTAATTTTTTTTTTTTTAGATCCAATGTAACAGTAGCATACTTTCTGTGCTTGATATTTACACTCCAGTAGGATCTGGAGACCCAGGTACATACTAGGGGCCCTAGTGTTCTAGGTTCTCTATCAAAATGGGACCATACATCCCTCTATTTTAAGTTCAGCACAGGAAAACAGGGAAGATGAAGAGAAGAAACAGAGGGAAGAAAAAGGATAATGGTGTGATGTAGCAAATTGCAGCACTGGCCACCAGCAACATGCCATCATGGGCGTAGTTTGATCCAGACAAAGACAAGGACAAAAGAGTGGGAGCCAGCAGAGGAGAAGTAAAGGCTCTGACAAGAATGAACAACTGATTTAAAGACAGGAAAGAAATCAAATGTTCACAAATATATCAGGTAGGAGAAAAGGGTCATTTTTCATAAAGTTTGTTACAGACCTGCAGGACTCCTGCAGGATCTGTGCTGGGACACATGCTTCTCAACATATTCATTAAAAACCTGGAATAGGAGGTGAATAGCGACATGACCAGGTTTGCTGATGCCACCAAGTTTTTCAGGGCAGCAACAAGTGTGGCAGACGGCAAACAATCACAGAAGGACTTCACAGGAGTAACTGTGTTAAAATGCAGGGTGAACTTTGGTTCAGGTAAATATAAAGCAATGCAAAATGGGAAAAAATGGGAAAAAAAATTGGCAAGTTCAAGCTGACTGAGGGAACAAGATGCACAGGCCAGACTAAGCTGATGTTTTCATGGAATTATGTCCAACAGTTCAAAAACCAAAGTGAGTACTGAGAATTCTGTGGAAAGAACAAAGGTCAGATCCCCATCCCAGAAAGTACATGGTAGAACTGAAAAAAAAGGGCCATGACAGGTAAAAGGACAATCGAAGTTCTAGTACAAAGGATGAAGTAAATCAGGACCCTCTGACTTGAAAAGGGAGGCAGCTGAGGAGGGATATGATGGAGGTCTACAGAATCATCACTAGCAGAGATGGCTCATTTCACCTTCAATGCAATGAAATTAGCAGGTTACAAAATAAATAAATGGAAGCGCTGGTTTTCCACACAAGATGCAGAAAAGCCATAAAACTCCTTGTTGATGGGATGTTGAGGGTGACAAAAATTTACACAGGTCCAAGAAAAGACAGAAAAGTCTACGGAAGTAAAACTCATCAAGCTCTGTCAGGTCCAGACTAAATGAGCCTCTAAGCTGCAAAGTGCAGGAGGCTGGCAGGGCATTTGAGTGAAACATCACTCCATGCCCACCCATCCCCTTCCAAGATGATGTGACAAGGCCATATGGGCCACTGTGGCCATATGAACCTCTGGTCTGACCCAGCACAGTTGTTCCAGTAACTGCATCAGCAACCTCTCACTGCTGCACAGAGCAGAGCCCCAGGACTCACAGCACCTGCCTCGGGCTTAGAGGCAAAGGAAACAAGGGGAGGAAGTAGAGGGCACAGTCCCTACATTTACCTAATACCTAAAGGGCCAAGAAATAATCCTACAGTCCTGCAGCCATGGAGGTGGCATCTTCAGAGGCACTGGGGGCCTCGAAGAAATCGACCTTCACCCTCCCCAGACAACTTCTACGCTTATTGTTGGGCAACAAAGCAGCCTTGCACTTCCACAGAAGCTTTTGAGGCCCAGGCTCAGAGAAGCCCCATCACAGCTCTCCTTGGGGATGTTCTGGGGCTGGAGCTGAAGAGGAGAGTGAAGCAGCAGCTGGCTGCTGTGTCTGCAGCTCTAGGATGTCAGAGGAGTGACTGCGAGTGTGAGGAAAGGGAGGTGAACCCAGCCTGTGAGAAAGCTGCCTGCTGTTCCAGAAGAGGAAGTGTCCACGTACCCTCTGCAGCTGGGAGTCAATCCGCCACATCCGCAGGGTCTGATCGCGGGACCACGTCACCAGCTGGTAGTCTTTGGAACCTAAACAGGACAGAAACCACTGGAGACCCCACTGGAAAACAGAGATTGCCTCAGCCCTGTGTTCAACATAAACAGATTCCAACGAGCCAGCAGGGACATCCAATGGGTAAGGCACAAACCATTTCTGCTTTGAATTGGCCTTTGTGCTCCCCTGCACCACAGCTACCACATCCCTAAAGAGGCTGCAGTTTACAGGCCAAAAGTACAAAATAAGTCTAATGAGTGTGACACAAGTTTTCCAACTAGGAACGGACAAGATCTACAACCATATTTATTGAATTAGAAAAATCATAATGTCATAAATGTTTCTCAACTGTAACTGTAAAGTTAAAATATCTTTTAGCTCATCAAATCTGCTTCCAGATGCAGATGTTTTAAAACAGTTCTAAGCTAAGAGAAGCCGGCTCTGCCCTCCATTTTTCTCCTGAAAGAGCTGGGTGTTGCCAAGACAAGCTCAAGTTGTAAGGAAATAGATCTAGCCACATACTATCTATCAGCAGACAGAGGTACACAGACTTATTTATGTCCATGTTTAGGTCTTGTGATGCAGTTTTAAGTTTCCCTTGTCAAACAGCTGCTACGCTTAAAGAATTTGCTGCTGCACAGCTGCTTGCTACACCCCTCTGCTGAGGCACAGGGGGTGTCTAAATACAGCACAAGAGACTCTGTGGAAGGAAACCTGTGCTATTCTGGTTGTCTCCACACTGAAGCAGACTTGGAATGCTTGTGTGATTGATTTACGTTGCTTGAGACGAGCGTGATGTCCAGCCTTGGGTACATATCCATTAACTTAGCTGAGACAACCAACTGTGGCTCGAGCCTGCTTGAATTCTCACCCACAAACCGCCTTCGCCTGTGCTGCCTCCTAACATGGTTGTCTATTGCTCCCCTCTTTTTGAAAGAGGAAAAGCAAGTTATTGAGAAGGTGGTGAGAACTGAGTGGCCCCAGCAGCTGGTGGCAGAGGGCTGGACCAGCACTTTCACACAGCACTGCAAAGCTGCGGCACAAGCGACTCCAAAGCCAAGTGTGCACGTTCTGTCGATGGCAGCTGAGGTGCTGGAAACAAAGCTGTACTCTGTGTGGTTATCCAGCCTCTGGCATGGAATCTCCCATACTTAGCTGCTGGAAAATTCAGTCAGGACTGAACTCCAACAGCAGCCTCTCTGTCCCTGCCCTGCCTTGGCCAGCACACACATAAGGTGGGTTTGCTGGGTCTGTGGTCTGGGCTGTGCTGGAGGCTGCTGATCCAGGCCACGATGTCAGGGGTTAACTGGTTAGCCTGCAGCTTGGAGCAGGCTGCCTGCACTCGTGCACCCATCTAATAGTTTGCACAATTTATTCTGAAAGATTCATTTAAAAATAGACTCACAGGAGAGTGGAGGCAATAAGAGTCACCGCTGACCCACTCAGCATTTGGTAGATTTGCTCTGTTAGCATGGGAACAAGCAATGCTTTTGTGGGCACTGCCGTAAAACCAGGACAGAACAGCTGTACCTTCAGTGGGGGTGGAGCAGGAACATGCCAAGGAAAGGCAAGAACTAAACAGCGACAGCACTGCAGCCAGGTCTCCACACCCCTGGATAGCTGACAGCCACCAGGCAGGGAAGAGAGCACACCCAGCCCTGAACTCACCTTCTTTCTGCTTCCTCCACTGGAACTCCAGCACCACATCATCATGGCCCACAAAAGTGTGGACAGGCGTGTTCAGGTCAAAGACATTCCACAGGAGGAGACTGTTCTCCCGACGGAGCTGGGGGACCATCACTGTCACCAGCCCATTGCTGAAAGGCTTGAGAGAGAAACACCCTTCCAGTTACCCCTTGGACAGTTATGCTCCCATGATGCTGTTATCATACTCTAATTTTCCCCTTTTCCCACCAACGTGAATGAGATCAGCACAAAAACAGAACCAGGCCAAAATCTGGGCAGGTCCAAGGCAAATGCTGTGCAAAAACTTTTCTTTCAAGGGATAAGATGTAAATCCACTGAAATACTCCATGCAGCTCACTTAAGATGAATAATTTTTTCCCTGCTGCTTCCTCACTTTTCAGCTGGGAGGCTGGAGGGATTTCACCACTGACTCTTCCCAGGGGATCCTTACTGCAATCTGCCTGCGGCTGCAAGAACTGCTACCTGGGGACTGAGCCCCAGCAGCTCCTCAGGGTCACAGTGCTCACAGGAACCAGAGGAACCCAGTCCTACAGCCCTCACTGTGGGGATGGGGAAGGGAAGGAGGATCAGAAATTCAGGGCACAGCACTGGCTTCGGGTTGCACTCAGATGTCTGGGAAAGAGAACAGCTACGACTGACGTTAAGAGCCTTAGCTTCACATGGCTGGGTGTTTGCTCTCTCCTTCTCCCAAGCTCCCCCCCATTGTGGATGACGCTTTTCTAGGCCTTTTGAGCACCAAGAGGGATTTTTAAAATCAACTTAAAAGTGTCCAGCAGTAGAAGTGGTGAGAAACCCTTCAGCAGTTCTTTATTTAGTGTCCCTTTGTGCATTTCTCTCAGAGCACAAGTGGAGCTGGTGGGAGGTTCTCAACTCACCGTGTATCTTGCCTTCCAGACAGGAACCTGGCAGGGAAGGATATTGAGGTATTTCCGAGGCTGACGGTAATCCCAGAACTTAAAACCACCAAAAAAAAACAAAAACAAAAACAAAAAAAAAAACACAAGAGAAAGGCAAGCAAAGGCAGGAGTCAGCTGGCTGTACTTTCAGGCTGTAGTTTTCCATGTGGCTTGCAGATAGAACGGACCAAAAAGCATGCCAGGGTGCCCACAGCATCATTAGTAATCCCATTCATTAACAGCAGAGATGGCCCCGAAGGACAAATACCAAGCTATCAACATCTGGCAGCATCCCTTAGACAACGAGTGACTTGGGGTCATATTCACAGTGATCACAGCTTGAGTAATTAGAGCAGGGACAGGCAGCCTGCTTGGGCTTTCAGAGCTACAAGGTACCCTGCAGGCTCCCGGCCAATGTGCCAGTCCAGGCTGGAGGCAGGCCCACCCTGCTGTTCCTGCTAATTTTCTAATGAAGAATGTAACCTTTTGCTTTGCTAGAATACACATCACCTCAGAGCTCAGCTCAGTGTGAATGAACTCCACTTGGCTGACACACAAAGCCCACTCTTTCCCCCCCAGTAAAAGGCACTGCACAGCAGTGGTTGCAGGCAGTCTCTTATTGATAATCCTGTTCAACATGACTTTGGAAACCCCAGGGGTTGAAGTATGTCCCCCCCTAAGCTGCTGTGATCAGCTTGAGCCTGGCAACACTGCATTTCAGGGAGAAGGCTCTTCTGGCACGTGTGGTCAGCTCCATTCTGGCAAGCAACAGGCAGAGAGATGGTTGTTTTCAGCTCCCTCACTGCCCCAGTCACCACAGATACATGGCAAACATGTGCACCCATCCTTCAGTGACCTCTCTGCCTGTTCTGGAAGTGCAGTCCTGGCTCAACACACACAGATGCACAGAAACCAAACGATAAGGATGCAGATCTCACCAATAGAAGCACACCCCAAGAGTTCACCAGCAGCAGAAGGGCATCAGCTCCACCCTCCTCTCACCTCCCCAGCAGAAACCCCAGAAGCAGCACTTACCCTGACAGAGTTGTCCTGGCTGGAAGTGGCCAATGTGTACTCATTGTCAGGATGCCAGTCCAGACCATGGATTTTGGAGAGATGAGCTGCCAAATACTCCACTGCAGTGCTGGGTTTCTGCAAGGAGAAACATTTTTCTTCTCAGCACAGGACTTCTGAAACGTGGTCTAGTTCTCTGGCATAGGAAGAGACACTTAACAAGGGAAAGAGAGGTAGAAAAACCTCCTGCCTGGGGAATGACAAACAGCTCAGCAAAAGTTGCTGAAGAAAAGCTGTGGCAAGTTCCAGTCACCAAATGCAGCCCAAATGATACTTTATCCTCAGTGAAACAGTTAACTACTATGAGATCAAAACGAAAACGTTAATGGGCACCATTTCTGGAAAAGGAGGCTATCTACACACTCTCTTCAGGTTTGTGGCCTCCCAATTCTCTACAGTTTAAACTCACCCACAAGAGAGATTTGGGATAAAGCAGCATGTTTTCTCAGTATTTACCTGTGACCAGAGGGATGCCTGCATCAGGTAGGTGGGAATATGCACAGACTGTTTAAAAACCCCTCAGCTTACCCTTTTGTCCCATATTCGGACATCCCCATCGTGGCTGGTTGCTAAACAGTTGGCATTCTTCTTGTTCCATTTCACCTGGGAGGCTCCAGCTGCAGCACAAACAGCACAGGTCAAAATAAATTAAATGCAATTAAAAAGAAAATGGCCCAGCAGACCCGGGCCTGGAGCTGCTCTTAGCCCAGGAAAGGCAGCTCAGAAGAGGGATAGCCCAGAAGCCAGCACGAAGGATGGCATGAAAATTCCCAACTCCTGATTCCTCAGTGCAGCGTTTGTGTCCTCAGGACAGCAAAGCAAGACTGTGCCAGTTGCCTGCCTAGAGATCTTCATCACAAGTTCTCGCCACTTGTTGCACTCCATTAAAATAATCACGTCCATTAGCTCAGATGGAACAATTTCCTCCAGACAAGAACTGCAGCACCTCCCTCCCAAACCACCTCTCTTTTCAGTCAAGTTACTTCCAGGTGCTTAAGGCCAGATTTGTCTCCCAAAAACCCTTGTCTGCTGCTAAACAGGCAACCAGCACCATTGCTCTATGATTAAAATACAGGTGTAGGAGAAGGCTGCAGTGCAGGTGGACCTTGGGTCTTGCCAGATGGAGGGGGACTCACTGGTTAGACCAGAAAGTCCAGCTGTCAAAACACACCACAGAAGTCAAAGACACTATAAAGAAGCTGGATGATGGTCCAGATATGATTATATGTGATATCCTGAGAGACTCAGTCAAACCAGAAGATGGGTGATTATTTCTCACAAGAGAAAAAGCACAGCTTCAGTTAATGTGGATTGTTCAGGTATTTCAAGAGAAATGCATGTTCTGTTCATCCTTATTCTGCCAGTATTTTCAAAACCTTTTAAACTCTCAGAGAGGTGAGATCCATGAGAAGGCAAAATAGACCTTGGCCTGCTGTTATTCCCCACCTCCACTGCCCACCTCCTGCTGCACGGTGAGCAGATTCATCCTGACAACCCGGCAAAAAGCTAGTCCAGGGGATAAAAAGCTGCAAATAGACTGCCAGCTGATTGATTTGATCCACTCACTGAAGGGTACACAAACGTCTGGACCAGCACTACACAGCATGGGGTGCAGGAGGAAGGAAGGACTGAAGGAAGCAAGCAAGCTTTGTGGGGAGCTGGCTGCTGGCCTGCCTCAGCCATGAAACCTCACCCCAGAGCCCAGAGCTGCTGCTCTGACTCAGTAAGGCTTTGGCATTTCTGTGCCACAGAGGTTTGCTGGCTGGGAGGGGAGTGCAGATGTGCAGCCTGAGATCTAAGCAGCAGAGCATGAGAGATGCACATTGTGAGGACTGTCCGACACTGGGACAGTGAGCAGGATGTTTTGCTCGTCATCCGTGCCCGGTCCAGGCCCGCAGCAGGCGAGGACTGACACACAGCACCTGCCAGGGAGGTACTGCAGGACACTCACCCTGCCAGCAGCCGTGACAAATGCTGTTTCAGAGCAAGCACGGCCCCAAGAGAGCACTTTGTGTCACCAAGCAGCTCCCTGCAGGCCGCAGGTGCCCCAGGGGAGCGGATACAGCTGATGTGCCCAGCCCCTCCCTTAAACAGGGCACAGGCTGGCGCTGCCTGGGGTGCGGTTTAGCTTCTCAATCTGATTCAATCAAACACAAAAGGACATGAGGAAAACGCAGGCAGGCAACCCAGGACAAGCAGAGCAGCAGGGGGGTTAAGCAGGCAGGAAGCTCCATGTGGCTGTTCACCAATGTCAGTCCGAGTACAACTCTCTCCATGCCTGGGAACCTCCAAGGGGCTCCCCATCTTTTCTGAATTCTGATCCCCTAAAAGGAGTTGTGAACTGGAGCCTCTCAGGCTGCTCCTGCATGGGACAATCACACATGGTGGCACTTCTGTACCAGCCTTGGGGCAGGAAGAGGTGGAGGAATGACAAGCAGGGGCATGCACCAATGAGGTTGTTTAATGCCTACAGCACACGTAGATGCCAAACTTACCGACTGCAGAGAGGGAGACCGTGGGCTTCCTGGTGTCTCTGAAACACAGCATGGCTAATGTGAGTACCCACAGCACAGTCCAGCCTCCCCCCTGAGCTCCTTCATGTTCCAGGACTAACTTATTGCTGCCTTGGGGCCGAACGTGCCTTCTAATTACCAAAATACACCAGCGTTAAACAGAATAAAGGGGACCAGATGGAGATGACAACAGCCACCCTGGAAGCATTCAGAGCCAGGCTGGATGGGGCACTGACCAACCTCATCTAGTGGAAGGTGTCCCTGCTCCTGCCAGGGTGATGGAACTAGATGACCTTTAAGGTCCCTTCCAAACCCAACCAATCTATGATCCTGCCCTGCCACCACACACAGCAGGAAGTTTAGGACATAGGACAGAGTTGGAGTGGAATGGAGGGAGAAGAAACACGTGCAAAGGGTGGCATGTTGCAACTGGGTAGGCCAGGGAACTGGGTTCACAAATCATTGCTGCAGGAAGCAACAAAACAGCCTTTCCCAGGAGGATTAAAAGGAACAAACAGAGCTGTGGAAATCCTTGACAAAAGCCACTGATGTGTTTGTCAGTCCTCTGCAGACCCTAATTCGAGGCAGACAGAGCAGTGACTCCAGAGCAAAAAACCTTCATGTCTAGCATAAAATAACAAAATTAGTGGGAAATAAGCCCAGCTGTGTGCAGACTGAATTCTGCAGTGGCAGAAGCCGGTGTGGCACCGTAACAACTCCCAGCAGCCGGGACATGGATGAAGGCAGTAATTCAGTTCCTGATCTTGCTCCTCAGGAATTCACCTGCTCTTTCACGAAAAGTGACAGTGAAAATGAATCTTGCCTTCAGATTTTTCTGTTTGCTGAAAAGCCGAACATTTCCTGGAATGGACTGCACCTCTCCCTCTAAGAATTTCGGCCTAATCCAAAAGTTACTTTGTATGAAAAATTAAGTGGGGAGTTTCCAATTGCCCTTACTGCAGGGCTACCTGCCTGGGGTGCCATCAGAGACAGTCACTTCTGTAGGATGGTTATTTGCTGCAGGCCAGCAGCACCAGCACCTCAGTGCCCCTGCAAGCTCAGAGCCCTTCCCAGCACAAGTGGAATGTAGAGACTCATCAGAGCCTGCCTAGGGAAGCTTTTCTGGACAAGTGGCACAGGCAGACACACAACAATGGAAGGGCACAATAGAGTTTTAAAGGAGGATTTCTGATAACAACCTTCAGAGACCTCTCTTTTTTAGCTGGCACTAAGATAGCGTCACAGGAAAACACAACCAGCAGTTATTGTCTCTCTGTGTCTTTTAATTACACATTAATAATATATTGTCATCCTCAAGCACCATTTAACCAAGGATCTGAGTGCTTCATAGGAGCTAAACAAGCCTCAGGGTAGCCTGGTGCAGAGGGGTTATATAATTATCCTCCTATTTTAACTGAGCAAGGGAGGCAGAGAGGAACAAAGTGACTTGCCGGGGGTCACAAAGAGTCGTGCAGCCAGCAAGAGAACCCAGCAGTGCCAGTGCCAGCTCCTTGCTCCTCAGGTGTAAATTATGGGGTCCAAGTACTGGCGGGGTTTGGATATATAGCTGGAAATACCTGCTACTCTGAAATTACTCATGATAGAAAGCACCAGGAATCAGTATGGAAAGGAGTCCAACAGTTTCCCTGCAGTGCAGAAACAAACTGGTTCGTACTTGATGTCCCAGATGTAGATGTATGTGTCCACAGAACTGGTGACCAGCAGGTCTGGCTCGAACACTGCCCAGTCCAGGTCGCTGCAAAGGCAAAACCACAGGAGATCGATAAAGCAAAGCACACCCATTTTGCATCAGCCTCTCACAAGCCCCCAGAACATCCTCTGACAAATTCACAGCAACTCCACGACATCTGCTGAAACTTTTTAAGGAAAAAGCAAGATCTTAATAATTTCTTTAAGTAAATTCCAAGAAGCAATGAAATGCTTCTAAGTAAATTCCAGTGCAGCATTCTCCCAGTCCTGAACTTTACAGCTATCCTGTGTGTGCTCTTTCCTCCACAGGCAAAGGGACACTGTCTCAGTGAGCTCCCAGTTACCACACATCCTTGGCATCAACCCCTCCCTCTGGGATGCCTCCCTGTTGGGAACACCAAGTGCACCTCGGACACAAAAAGCCTCCAGTCAGTGCAAACAACTGCCATTTGAAGGGCTGCAAATACTTTCCATAGTCAGGAGCGGGAGTAAAAACAGTCTTTCAGCTGCATTTCCAGCCCATCACTGAAATACAACCTTGGAATAGAGGCAGAAATCTCCCCTGCACCACTGTAACACTCTTTAAACTTGGTCTTTGGGATTACCTGCTTTAATTAAGCTGGTATCACACAGAAACACAGCTGGGATTCAATTTAATAAACATACTGCTATCTGTTTTTCAGATGATGGCTGCTGCTCATTACAAGGACAGCAGCCTAAGGCAATGACACTCAAGCCATCAAGGGCTAAGCTGATACAGCAGGGGAGCCATGAGGGGCTGAGCCGCTTCACACACAATGTCATCACCAAATGAGAAGGCACTCCAGCCTAGAAAAGTGAGTAAAACCAAGCTCAGAACAGAGCCTGTGCAGGGCCAGGACTGAAACATTCAGCTTCTATGAAACCATGCACATTCTCCATCCTGCAGCCCACAGCATCACCTGCTCCTCACCTGATCACACGTGTGTGTCCTTGCAGCGATGTGCAAACCTCCCCATTTCCTTCCTTCCACTTATACAGGTCAACTCGCTGATTGCTCTGAAATGAGATGGAAGAAAGGAGAGACTCTCAGGCCAACAAGGTAGGAGAGGGATCTGTGTGTTAGGACCAGGTTCCCTTCACTTTGAGCAATCTCATTTAACAACGAGTCACCCTGAGATTAGCAAAGTCCTTGCCCAAAGCAGGAAAGCAAAGATGAAACCATAGGCTGCAAGGAGTCTCAAAAGCTCACACTTTAATTACACCCACTTAAAACTGGAGATAAACTGGAACGGGAGAAAAAAAAAAAATATCACATTGCAAAATGTTTTCACGAATTCTGTTCTGGGAGCTTTTATTTCCCAACAACATGCTGTAACTGCAAGCAACAGGCAGCCAAATTCTCTCTGCAGGAATACCCTGCCAGCCTGTTCAGATTCAACTGGAGTTTTCAGTGAGGGGGATGCCAGATTACCACTAGTCCTCCTCAGCTCTCTCTCAATTCCCTTCTGGGATAATCACAGCCACTGCCAAACACAAACAATATCGTTTAATGGATTCAAGGACACCTCCTCAAGGGGACTCCCATCCTTGCCAGCCCAGGAGAAAAGCTTTAAGTGCTTATCACTAACTGTAAACCACTGAGGCAAAACAGATGTATCAATGCCAACGTTATTTAGGGTTTCTTCACTCATTCCAGCCTTGCCCAAATGCAGCCACACAGAAAGTTACTTGAAACCAGTCATTGTGCTGTAAAGTTCATGTTCTCTCTCAATCAAGGTTCAGTTCAGTCCCAGCCAACTCCAGTCTTTCTAGGGCAGGAACTGCCTTTTTGGGTGCATATATAGCATGAACCACAGTGGGTCTTGGGCAATGACTGGAAATTCCTGTTGATTTTGCAAAAACCAGAGGGAACACAACCTCAAATATTGATCATTAGCCCCTTGTTTTCAGACTTGCAGGCAGATAAGAAAAAATATATAGATAAGAGACTTCATAAAAACACGGAATTATTTAGGTTGGAAAAGACCTCTAACATCTAGTCCAACTGTTACAATTTTTGCGGCAGTTCTTCTTTGTGATGGTGGATTTTCCTCCTAGCCCTAAGCTGCTCCATGTGAACTCCAAGTTGCAAGCAGATAAAACACTACAGCCTTCCCTTAAAGGGAAGGTCTCCTCCCAGCTCAGCAATAATACATGGCATTTCTCTAACCCATCCCAGCAGGGCTGCACAGGAGCTTGGGGCAAGAAAAACTTTTTTCAGGCTTCTCATTGACAGAAGGATTTAAGGGTGTAGAGTGAAAATTACCCAACGGGATTTACCCAGGACTCCAGAGATAAGGTACAAGATAAGGATCGCCAGAGAGGCCGCTCCTCCCAACAGGAGCATTTTCTCAAAAAACTCTGCTTTTTGTGGTAAGTATCAGTATTCACTTCCAATGATTTCATCAGCCCCTTGTTCAAGCATCTGCGGCCACACAAAAGAAATAACAAGCATCTAGGATTGAAAACAACAGCATTTCTGGAACAACAGCTTAGGAGTCCCCAGAAACATGCCTGAGCCAGAGGGCAGACACAGCCAAGCACAGCAAAAGGACATGCTCCAGCTCCTCTGCAAAGAGCTAAACAAATCAGAAGGTCTTATCGAAACACAAGGACAGATTCCCCTCTGCCTGCACCACGTCCAATTAACAGGACAGGACTGCAAACCAGATGAGGTTGCTGGCAAACAGGGCAGTTGGCCTTTCACACTCCCTTTCCACCCCCAGGGATGCAGAGGGATAGGACCCTGGGGCTGTCTACAACACGGCGGGTGAGATGGCTGGAAAGGCAGCATTTCTGACCCAAACTGGAAAAGATGCCCGATCTCATCTTGGGGATTCCTCACCTGATGTGTGTCAGCAGCTACATCTAAATGCCCAGAGCATCTTAGCATGTTTGTTTATAAACAGGAGCAGCAAGGTTTGATGCCAGCTATGCCTTGTTTCAGTCTGGGACAAGATGGGTCCCTGTGTTTGCCCAGAGCAGCAAGACAGGAGGGCTCAGGCGGGTGAGATGGGCACAGCTGCCCTTTGCAGCAGGGTCCTGCTCAGATCAGCATGAACCAATCACTGGATATTGTCTTCACAGTGTGCTTGAGAAGCAGCTTTCCTGCTCCACCTGTGGCTTGCCCAGTGCATTTCCTTACTTGTTTTTCATTTCCACAGACTGCATCCAGAAGTGGCACTAAAGGACACTTTTCTGCCCGTTTTACTAACTCTCTGTTCAGGAGTAGACCACTGCTGAAGGCACCTGTAAGATATCAGTCACGTGCCAGAGCTGGGAGGAGGAAGGCTGGGGAATGTCAGAGAGCAAGCAGGCAGAGACTCCCACCTGACAGCACTTTTTAAAACTGCCTTTAATTACAATCATAGCCAGTCCAGGGAGCAAAAGGAACAAAAATCCCAGAAAATCACCTTCAACTAAATATTCTCTAAAAAAACCCCTCTCCATCCCTAGCTGTTCCAGGAGTCTCAGGCCACAGAAGAGGACACAACAGGCAGAAAAGGCAGCTCGCCCTGAGAACAGGCTGTGCCCAGCTGGTGCTGCGGTTGATGGTGACACTGCTGCCAGCAGATCTCGGGGCTCTGGGTGAACAACCTGCAGAGCATGACAGCCTGAGCACAGACCAGAGCCAAACACTGCACTCAGCCTCACATGGCCACTCCTGCTTCTTCAGCCCAGCCCATTTTTACCTCTCCGCACACGGAATCAGAGCTCATCACCGATCCAGTCCGTGCCCAGCTGCAAACCCCAACTGCTACAGCAGCGAGCCACTACTGACTCGTGCTATTTACAGACTGCCTGGTGCACCACAGCCCACCAGCAAGGCAGGGAGGTGAAACAGAACAGCACAGAGCAAGAAATTCAAGAAGCGCACAGGTTTCATAACAGAAGGGAAGGTAGAAAGGGAGCACATCCCCTCTTCCCTCCAGAAAAGGACCATTTGGATGCCTGGTTTATTTGCCAAGGTGTTTTGTAAACAACAACCAAGTTGGCAGTAAATCACTTAGGCCTTGACCTTGCACTGTGACTCGTAGAAGGGTGCCTGTGCCAGCCCCACAGAGCCCTCCAGCTCTGCAGCAGCTCCCCCAGGAAAGGCCAGGGCAGGAGAGAGCTTTCAAATGAGTGAACTTACCGAGGCTGCAAAGTAGTAGGCGTAGCTGTCGTGTGGGTTCCACTGCACTGCCCCAATGTCCCACTTGCTCTGGCGGGAGATCTTCCGGTGACCCTCGTTTGGGGCATCCAGGTTGACGATGTAGAGGAAGCGGCGGCTGCAGGACACACACACAGACACAGAGGGGCTGCAGCTCACGGGACTGGGCTCCAAACCCCACGCCCACGTGGAGCTCCCAGCCCTGTGTCTCCAGGCACAACAATCAAAAGAAGAGAAGCATTTCACAAGGCAGGTGAAAACACTGCTCCTGAGAATGGCACGTTTGACCACATACTTCAGAAATGGCTACCAAAAAAAAAACCAAACCAAAAACAACCACCCAAAAGGGAGAAAACATTGAAATTAGACAGGATATGCAAATGCAATGGATAGCTCAGACCACAGAAAATCCCAGATAACTAGGACACAAAGGGAAGAGCTGGAAAATGGTGCAAACACATCCAAATAGGCTTCTCTGGCCTAACTCTGCAGCAACAAAGCTGAGGTGGCACAGGGCTGGGAGTGCAACACAGCAGCTTCAGCCTGGAGGGGCTGGTCTGAGCAAGAGTTAATGAGCCTTGAGAAACATAAGATGATGATTCTATGTGGGTGTGTCTTTCCACACCACAGTTTTGGGGCTTGGTTCTGCAGGAAGTACAAGGACACCTGCACAGAGCTCCTGTTCAGCTGCAGCAGCTCGTTAATGTGGGCAGACACAGTCCTGCACTGATCTGGCTCCATTCCTTACCTGAGCTAACTAACTCTACATGCAGCAGAAATAACTCTGCATCGTGGCACACCTGAGCTCATACATCCTGCTGGATGTGGCCAACTCCCCGCAAAGCAAAGTAGCATCCAGTGTGATTCATCTTACAAGGAAGAGAAACTGCTTGTTGAAATGATCTTCCACAGCTGAAACCTGTGGAAGACCACCATCAAAACATACTGAACCCTGCAAAATTAACCACACCGCCTATGTCAGCCATGCAGTGAGCACACAGCTGCTCTGAGCACCGGCCATTCTTCCAAGGCAAGGAACACAAAGAACATCTTGGCTGCCTTTCCAGACCAAACTCCTCAGGGCCCTACTCTTGAAGATCTGGGAAAGCATGTATCAGCAAAGCCACACGGGTGTTTTATTGTGCTGCTGTTGCTGTCTCTCCACTCTGTATCCCATTGGGAACGTGACCCAGAATCGTTTCCATCGAGCCTTGAGCGGAATTCAGCAGCAGCTTTCTGCAGCAATGCCCCAGCCCCCCCCCAGCTGAGGTCAGCCTGGAGGCTGCCCCGTGGCAGTGACTGTCACACTCACCCCGAGAGCACCGCGCGCTGTCCCAGGCAATCCACCGACATCGCGGTCGCCTGTTGGGGAGAAACACAGGACACAGCTCAGCGACACCTGTCAGGGGGGGCTGCTCAAACACACGGCTTTGGGGAGGGGATGGGGGGTCAGCAAAGCCTGCCAGCTCACCTCTCAGTTACACCCCCTTCCTGTTGGATTACAGGGTGCAGCAGGTGAGTTTGGGACGTGGGACAGCACAGAGCAAACACCTCTGCTGGCGTAACCCAAGGACAAGACCTGGCGGGCACCACTACAAGCACCAAGACCTCGCTCCCTTCTCCCCTCTATGGCAGTCACAGCTGCAGCCTTTCAATCAGCAGCTCTAATAATTTGTATTAATCAGCCTCTGCTCCTGCTCAGGAACTTTCTCAGTCTCTCCCTTTCATTGCAGGGTCAGATTTAATTATATACGTACTGGGAGAGGGAAGTGCAACCATTTGTGTGTGGCCGGTCTCCAAAAATGGGAGATGGCCAAGAGGCATCAGAATTTACTTTGGCATTGCATGTAAAGAAGGCTACGAGATAACTTAAAGGCCATTAGGAAAAAAAAAGAAAAAAAAAAAAGACTGTTTGGATATTGTCTCCCCCTCTTTGTTTAGAATGGAATTGGCTCATCATCTCCTTTAATTGCCAAGAGGAAAAAGGAAAATTTTACTTGGAAAGCGGAACAGTTCAGCCTATAAACATAGATACGACTTCAATACAGTTTTTAGCATTCGCAGTACAAAATCAGAATGTGCCCCACATTCTTCACAGTAACTGCTGTCATCTTCAAAGCCGCCTCTCTGAAGGCTCAGGATGTATCTCCTGCTGCTGTTCTGGATTTTAAGTGCTCTGAGCGTGGATGTAACAAGACTTCAGGATGTCCCACGGTTCCTCCTTACAAGCATCACTAAAACCTGACAGGCAACACAGCAATCCCACTCCATTTCAGTCAGATTTGACAGTAAAGCAACCATCACAAAACCCAAGATTTTTCAGCCAGGGCCCCTTCCTCTCCTCACAGGTACCCCAGGTGAGGGAAAAACAGCATCATGGGCTCATTCTTCACTAGAGTCCACCTGGCAAAGAGCTACAATTGCCTGCAGAGTTTCAGCTGGAGCCCACTTTTGCTGTTCCTGGAATGACCCTTTTTTCCTAGGTAGCAAATCCAGTCTTCTTGGCAAGGTTTCCTTAGTCCTAAAATTAATGCTGTAAACAAGAAACTAGTTTTAAAATGATCTAAATGATCAACAAACAATTCCCACTTTCTGGATTTCACAGCACCTTGCAAAACAACACAGTGGGTTACTAAATCTACATAAAAAAAAAAAAAAAAACACAAAAAAATACAGCAGGAGAAGGAACTTTTCCCAGATGAAACACATTTCACTTCTACAGAATTAAAATAAGGATCACCAAAGCCATTAGTGGAACCAGAACTTTCTCCTGTGATGAAGAGCTAGTCAAGAGATGTATTTCACACAGCTGTGGCCATCTTTCCTCAAGAGAGAAAAAAAAACCCACGTCAACGTGAAGTGATTGATAATTTCGCGTGAGTTTATTTTTTCTGCTGCTGGCATCAGGATCTCATAAATCCTTACAAATTGTTTGCAATAATGAGCACCGGTAAACTGTTTTTCTTTTTTCCAGGCACCAAACACCATCAAATGTAATGAACAATTAGAATGAAGTAAAAAGCTTCACATGGCAGGCTGCTACCCTGGTGGGTCACAAACCAAGTAATTTTACAGCAACAAACAGTTCCCTACGATACAAGAGTCCTATACAGAGGCAGAAAAAAGCCAAACAGCTGCCATTTCAGGCTTGGCATAGTGACCTGCCAGCCTTCACAGCACAACCCTCCAGAAGGGGGGAATGGAAACTGAGCAAACCAACCTGAGAGCAGTTTTTATCCCCAAACAACACTGAGGATAGCTGGGATTGCTGTTCATGAATAACAACGACAGGAGTAAGCACCGCAGGAGCACTGCACATTTGAGAACCTGCTCTGAGCCCACAGCCCAGGCAGCATCTTCTCCAACTTCAAACATCTGCTTTGGCATTTCACTTGATTTCTGCTAAGCAAGCCAAGGAAAAACACCTTTTCATGTCTGAATTTCCATTAGTTTTCAATCCTGCCTCATTCTCTCCACCTCAAAGCCAACAGACTAACCCAATTTGACACGGCTGTGCTGTTTTTTCAAGAGCTGCAAACTCCCAGCAAGAAGTACCAGTTCCCTGTGTACCCAACTTACAATCCACACGCTGAGTCGCTACAAATAATTGCATTTCACCGCTGGATGAGGTGAGCTTTACCCTCGGCTAGAGCAGTCTGAGAAGAGCCTGTGGGTCCTGTGTAAGTCACAAGAGTAGAGAGGACTGTCCCCTCTGCCAGCTTGCAGAGAGAGGTGGCACTGGCAGGCAGCAGCGGCCCCGAAGCACCCAGGGATTCTCTGAAGTGTCACAGCCTGGGTGCTGCAGTTTTCACATGACACACTCCACAACAAAGACAACTGCACTGCTTGCACACATGTAGTGGCTGTAAACCTAACAGCTGCCCACTCTTTTGACTTGTTTCCATTTAAATTGCTTTTTGGGTAGGGATTTTGGATACAGTGTGGCCTACAGGCAGAGCTCGAGCCCCGTACACGATTTCAAGCAAAGGTGTTCCCCTTTCTCAAAAACTTGGATTTCACACCTGCGAAAATGTTCCTGCAGCCTCCTGGAAAAAAGCTCAGACACAAATATATAAACGAGTTTAGGCTGAAGCAGCAGTCTGGCAGCCCCAGCCACAGAAGTTCTCTGGTTTCCCAGGGAGAGCAGGCGGGTCAGGACGGCTCCAGAAGGATCACACTGGAGCGAGCTGCAGGGATGGAAACAGCAGTGCTCTCCTTCAGTCAAGGCTGCAGACTGAAACCAACTGCTGCAGGGGGGGGATGGAAACACCCGTCCCCTCTGCTCCCACACACCAGTGGTTATGAGAAAGCAATAACACCACGAGGGCATGAATCTCCTGAGCCAGATGCAGCTTGGATCTGTTATCTAGGAAGAGGTACCCTCATATCTCATTACTGGTTTCCTGAGGCCAGACCTTCAGTAGCAGATGAGGCTGCTTCAGCACTTTGGGGAGCACAACCAAACTGATACAAAGCTTTTGAGGTGTAAAAGTGGAAAAGCTCTGTGAGCTTACAGAGGGTAGGCTGGATGCAGCACACAGGATTCACTGCCCCTCTTTGCAGAGGTGAAGGCAGAGCTGTCACTGCTCCAGCACAAGAGGACAAATGAGGTGATGAAACAGCTTGCAGACCTACTTTTTAATCTTTCTGGGTTTCCTGCTGAAGCAGTTCATGGTTCGTTCACTGTATCCAGCTTTGCTAAGCAACTGCCAATGTCTCAAAAAAACCCCCATGTTTCTTGGAATAGAATCATAGAATAGTTTGGGCTGGAAGGCACCACGAAGCTCATTGAATTCCAACTCCCTCCCATGGGCAGGGACACCTTCAGACCAGGTTGCTCCAAAGCCCCATCTAACCTGGCCTTGGACAGAGACACTTCCAGGGATGGAAGAACAGCTTCTAGGAGCATATAAACAAACTCTTACGGGAGTTCTCCTGTCGCCATCAGCTTCAAACCCAAAAGCTGACCTTTTTGCTATTTATAAAAAAAAAAAAAAAAATCACTCACTTTTCCTATTAATCGAGCAACACTTAGCAATTTATAAGACAGTAGCTGCAATGGTCTCAAGGGAAAACTCATAAAGCCATAGAATGATTTGCGTTGGAAGGGACCTTAAAAGCTCGCTTCGTTCCAACCCCTTCGCGGTTAATTTCATGTCACAGAACATGAAGTTCCATGGGCAGGGACACCTCCCCCTGGACCAGGTTGCTCAGGGCCCCATCCAGCTCGGCCCTGGGCCCCTCCAGGGCAAGTGGCAACATCTTCTACTAGGCCCGCCGATACACTTTAAATAAACAACACGAGACCTATTAAGATCAGTAACTAAGCGCGCCGTGAACGAAGGCGTCATCTCCGCGCGAACGGCGCCAGGCCGCCTCAGCCCCGTCCACACCGCCGGCGAAAGGCCCCTGCCGGGCCGGGACCTCCCCCCGCTGCGCTCGCCACGGGCCGGGTGAGGCGGCAGCCCCGGGCCCCCCGACCTGCGCGTCGCGGAACTCCACCACCACATTCTCGCTGCTCCAGCGCGCCGCCATCTTGCACCGCCCGGGCCGGGCCGCGCCGCGCCTGCGCACAGCGGGGCACCGCGCGGGGGGTGCCGGGAGATGTAGTCCCGCCGCTCACCCCCGCACATCACCACCCCCCCCCCTCCGCCGCCCCCGCCCGGTGAACCGGGACCGCGCGTCCCGCGGGGGGGGGGGGGGTAGGGGGGGTGTCACATCCCGGAGCGGGGAGAAGAGTGCGGGACCGGCCCCACGGAGGGGCTCTGTTCGTGGCGGTCCGCGAGCGGCCGCAGCCGCGGGGAGAGATGTGTGTGTGTGTGTGTGCGATGGGTCGAGGGCTGCGTTCCGAGGGGCAGCGCCCTGCGGGGCGGCGGTGCTCCCGCTGTGCGGGCGCGGGGAGCGGCGCGCCGGGCGGCGGCGGCGGCGGCGCAGGGGTTAAGGGCGGCGGGCCGGGGGGGCCGGGGGCGGGAGCATGCGTGCTGCCGGCCGCTATTGTCTCCGGCGCGGCGCCCGGCTCCAGCGGCGGCCGCAGCGAGGCCGTGCCCGGCGCAGCGCAGCGGAGCGGGGCGCGCCGCCCCCGCCGCCCCCGCCGCCCATGGGCCGCAGCTGATCCGCGCCCGGCTCCCGGCCTCGCCCCGGGGCACCAGCGAGGCGGGCGGAGCGACCCGGCCGGCGGCCACCCCCTTCCCCCCCCCAACCCCCTTCCCCCGCCGCTCCCTCCCCGCTCCGCGGCCCCGGAGCCCTCGGCGGCCTCCGCCGGGGGTGACGGCGGCGGCGGCGGCGGACTCGGGGCGCCCTCGCCCCTGCGGGCCCGGCGGGGGGAGGATGCCTGGGGCGGGGATGGGTTTTCGCCCGTAGCTCCCCGCGCCCCCCCGCTTCCTTCCGCCCCCCTCTCGCCCTCCCAGCGGGGGCGGCGCGGCCCCGTTCCCCGCGGGGGGCTGTCGCTCGGCTCCCTGCGGCCCGGCGGCGCCCACATGGGGGGCAAGCAGAGCACGGCGACCCGCTCGCGGGGCCCCTTCCCGGGGGTGTCGACGGATGACAGCGCCGTGCCGCCGCCGGGCGGAGGGGGGGGGCCGCCCCCCTTCGGCCATTACCGGGCGGGCGGCGGCGGCGGCGCGATGGGGCTGCGCAGCCGCTCCGTCAGCTCGGTGGCCGGGATGGGCATGGACCCGGCGGCGGCCGGCGCCGTCCCCTTCGGGCTGTACGCGGCGGCGGCGCGGGCGGCGGGGGAGGCCGAGCGGGCCCCGGGCGGCGGCGGCGGCGGTCCGGGCTCCGACTCCACGTACGCCCATGGCAACGGTTTCCAGGAGACGGGAGGCGGTCACCATAGAGACGGGATGCTGTACCTGGGCGCCAGGGCCTCGCTGGCCGATGCGCTGCCCCTCCACATCGCACCGCGGTGGTTCAGCTCGCACAGCGGTGAGTGCCGGCTCCCCGGAGCCTTCCCCCGGCTTCCCTTCCCTCCGCGGGTACCTGAGGACGGCCGTGGGCGCGGTTCACCGGGGAAGGGGGAGCTGCCCCCCATCTTGGCCGGCCGGTCAGGCCGCGTTGTGCCAAACGCCATCCCCTCCCCTGCTGCCGGCAGGTGGGTGCGCGCTGGGGCTCGCATCTCTGTCAAGGTCAAGGGAGGAAGGGGCTGGGGAGGGAGGAGGCTTTCTTTAGAAGGGAGGTGTTTTGGTTTGGGGACACGAAGCGGTGGATGTGACACCCCCCCCGCCCCCCATCGACTTGGGGGAAGGTGGTCTGAGGGTGGTGTACCTCAAGCCCTTGGTTTTGAAGACCGGGCTGAGCTCCTCGTGCCTCTTTCTGATGGTGTTCCAGGGATGCCAGTCAGGTATAGCAGTTCCTCTGCCTTAGAAACTGGTAAAGAGGCAGAGGAAGCCTCTGAAAGCAAGGTGTGGGGTTTTTTTTCCTTTGTTTTGTCTGATAAAGGACCAGGGAGAGGCCAAAACGTGTTTTCTCATTCAAGCCAGCTGGCACTGTTGTGGTTGCCGGGGAGGAAGCAAAGGAGGAACTGCCTTGCCTCTTTTAACAGGGCCGGGGAGCTGGCTGGGCTCTCTTGCAGGAAACGTGTCAGGCTGTGGGAGGGGGAAAGGTTATACCCCCCTTCACCCTCCTGGCTGGACCCTTCCATGTGTCCTGGTGTCTGGAGAGGAGCTCTGGCTGCGAGCAGGGCTGTGTCACTGACCTAGTTTTGTCTGGGTGCAGGGAGCGAGGTGGGAGGTCCTCTCTTCCCCTCCTGGCTAGAGGGGAAGTCATTTCAGGGATGTCTCCTTGCATTTCCTGGAATAGTCTGGGATTTCTCTCCCACCCGTCCCCCTCACAAACACTCTGTGTTCTCCTTGCATGACGTGGTCTGGGAATTTCATAATATGCCTTGGGACAATGCCTCATTTTCAGGAGGACCTGAAACTGAACCAGTGGACGAGAACAAAGTGCAAACCGAAGCTTGCGGGGCCCATTTTCCTACTTCCATTTTGGGATTTTTCCCTTTTGCCCTGTCTCCAGGGACTGCTCTGCTCCATTAGAAAGAAGCTGCATGTCTTGCACTGCATCCTCAGTGGCAGGACACTCCAGGCACAATTCCTATCGATCTGGATAAGCCGGATGCTTGCTGTCCTCCCTGGCAGATGGAGAGGGGCTGGCATGTGGCGCCGGAGCTGAGACCAAGAGCTTCTGCAAACTTTCTTGCTCTGTGACCTTGCACAGGCTGTGCTACTGCTGCTGCTGCTCTGGTTTTTAAATGCAGAAGGAAACCAAGGCACAGCATCCTTCCAGGTATTCCACAAGCTTCTGTGGGAATGAGGGCTGCGAGTCCTCTTGGTGCTGGAGCCTCGTGACAGAAACACCCTGCAGCTCACGGGGGTCGGTCAGGGAGTATCAGTTACATTACATGCTAGTTCTCAAACTGCAATGCTGAGAGGCAGAAATCCTGGTCATAAAAATAAACCAGCTGCAAAATGGAGTAAGCTGCTCTCGGCCACTCGAGCGAGTTAGTGCGATGCTGCTGGGTTAAACCTGGTGTGCCCTTGAAAGGTTGCAGTGCGAGCTGTGGGAAGTGCTGCAAGAACTGGGTTTCTCTGGTGCCTCTTTCGGGGCCCTCTGAGAGCGTTTGAGCTGCGCTTGAGCTGGAGCGTGTGCGGGCAGCACTGAGAGCCGCTCAGTCCGTGCCGGAGCCTCTCCCGGTGCCGGCTCTTCCTCGTGGCTAATTAATAGCAAAATGAGCAGAGGATGCTTAAAAACCCTCCTGGAAACTTGTCGGAGCACGTTAAACTTTTGCACTCTCCCTCTTAGCGTAAGAAGTTAATGGAGGATTTGAAGACTGAGGGGAAGGGGGAAGTAAGCCACCTCCCGACTGCCGAAATTCCCGCTGATCTCCCGTTGCAGCTGGTTAACCTACAGCAGGGCAGTCAGGAGCCACTCTCTCCTTCCCCCCTGCCTCCCCATCGACCCGCTCCTCTCGCAGCTCCGAGCCACTCCATTAGCCTGTGGAAAGTGCTGAAGCAGCAGTGCTCTGGTAAATGGAGAGGAGCTTTGACATTGCTGCGCGTGACCGTCCCTGCTCCTCCTGAAGGATGACTCGAGGGTGGGGACGAGGGGACGCACCGACGCACCAAACCCACTCGGCAGGGTGCATTCCTGGGGATCTGCCTGAACTGCTGTACTGCCAAGGAGAGGAGCCCCCCAAGCGCTGTGGCTGACAGGGCTGGAGGGTGGCTTCTTGCCCTGCTGGCCCCTTTCTGGATTCTTGGATAGTGCCGACCTCTGCACGTGGGGAAGGTTGCATTCATGGGCTTGTTCTTCCGGCAGCGCTTGAGTTTGGGGGGTGAACTGGGAGCCTCGAAGTGCAGCGTGGACTCTGTGGGGCCCTCAGTGGGACAGTGAGGAGCCCTGGGTTAAGGGCACTGATAAGGTGCCTGCGATAACGGGAGCACACAGATAGGCTGGGCGCCTCACCACCCCCTTTATCTGGGCTGTTGTGCCTCTGCAGCTGCTTCATGGCTCATCTGGCCCCTCAGCAGGGACCCCAAGGAGTGAGCTGGGGCAGGCTGAGCTCTTTTCCCTGGCTGGGATCACTCCTTCCCCCCTCTGCAGTTGAAGGCCTGCAGAAGAGCTAGGTGTGCCTGGGGGGGAGAGAGGGGGGCTGTGCTGGGAAGCCTGTGCAGAGGGTGAGAGGAACCCATTGCTGAGTCCCTCTGGACACTGCCAGGGTGGCAGGAGCAGTTAGATACTGATGGCCTCTAGCCCTTCCCACGACCAGGGGAGGAGAACTGCTGCTCTAATGAACAGCAAAGCCTATATGTGTCTTCCAAACAGGGTGGGCAAAGGGCTCTGACCTTTGTGGTGGAGCTTGTCCCTCCCTCTGAGTGGACAGCACCTCCCTGGGTAAGTGAACGCTGTTTCCTGATGGGGATTTTCCCAGGTGTGTCCACCATACACACCAGCAATGTGACTGTTCCAGCATCCCTGACTCTGCTCTGGGATTTCCGTCTGCCCAGGGTTTCTGATATT
>NW_020955658.1:17762-20426 GCF_003031625.1 Empidonax traillii | reverse complement strand
TGACCTTTGTGGTGGAGCTTGTCCCTCCCTCTGAGTGGACAGCACCTCCCTGGGTAAGTGAACGCTGTTTCCTGATGGGGATTTTCCCAGGTGTGTCCACCATACACACCAGCAATGTGACTGTTCCAGCATCCCTGACTCTGCTCTGGGATTTCCGTCTGCCCAGGGTTTCTGATATTCCACTCCCTGGCCTCCGTGAGTGGAAGATGACAAAACATCTTGTGCAACTTTGGGAGTTTGCTTGTAGCATTTGACCCTGTCTCAGCTTTGTAACCACCAGACTTCTCAGTAAAGCTGAGGCAAGTGAGAACAAGGGAGAAGAGGGAGATGTGTGGTTTAATGCTGCATGTCTGCAGCTTTGTGTGGTTCTCTCAGTATCACTCGTGTTATTCATCTTCATCAGAGGATCTCAGGGAGTTTGCAGAGGCTGTAAGTAGCTTAAAGTTTATCTGGAAATCCCACTCATCACCCAAAGCCCTTGAGTGTTTGAAGCTCTAATAAATCCATATCTTCTTGTCTGCTGGCTAGCCCAAGGAAGTGCCTAGCTCATCTTTCTGTACAGTGCCACCAGGAATGTCACAGGCTTTCCATGCACCCACAAAGCAGGCTGGATGCTGGTGGCACCAATATCAGGAGGTCTTCTTTGCCACGTGAGCTGCTGTGTGCTCAGCAGCGCTTTCCTGGAGCAGGAGGAGGGGAGATGGAAAGGTTTTTGATGCAGAGATGGCAGCCAGGGTGCTGGGCTGGGGCCTTCTTCAGGCAGAGTTAGAGAGCAAAAGAAGCTGGAAATGCTGTCCAGCTCTAGAGGATGGGATAGGAAATAGGGGTTGTTTGTTGGAGGATGAGCTGAGGATGTGTTGGGCAGCCCCAGTCTCTGTGAGCAGGGGAGAGGTCTCTCAGTGGTGAACCCTTGCTGTACCCTGATGGCTTCAAGTCCTGAGCCTTTTCTTGCTGGTGCCTGGAAGCTGCTGGAGGGAGTTCCCTCTCAGCCCTGACTTTCCTGACACCAGCTTGTCACCAGTGTGCCCTGACAGCCAGAAGGGCCAACCATGTGCTGGGGTGCATCAGGCTCAGCATCACCAGCCGGCCGAGTGAGGTGATTGTCCTGCTCTGCTCTGCACTGGTGCAGCTTCACCTTGAGTCCTGTGTGCAGTTTTGGGCACCACAGTATAAGAAAGACTTTAAGTTATTAGAGAGTGCCCAAAGGAGGGCCATGAGGATGGCAAAGGGTCTGGAGGGGAAGGCGTGTGAGGAGCGGCTGAGGGCACTTGGTCTGCTCAGCCCAGAGAAGAGATGGAGGGCAGAGCTCACCGCGGGCTGCGGCTTCTCTGCTCTCTGTGACCAGTGACAGGACCCGAGGGAACGGCTGGAGCTGTGCCAGGGGAGGGTTGGGTTGGATATTAGGAAAAGATTCTTCACCCAGAAGGTGGTCAGGCACTGGAACAGCTCCCCAGGGGCAGTGGTCACAGCATCAGGAAATGTTTGGACAACACTCAGGCACATGATGTGGTCCTTGGGGTTGTCCTGTGCAGGGCCAGGAGTTGGAGTCGATGGTCCCTGTGGGTCCCTTCCAACTTGGGATTTTCTATGATTTTATGAACTTTTCAACAGGCAGACAATGTATATGTTTCCCTTCCTGCTTCCAGGAGCTAGGCCAGGGGAAGGGTACCCCAGGGTCTGCAGGAACTATTACTGCTACTGGAAATTTCCAAAAATGACTGTCCTTAAACAATCCTTTTGTGAGTTTGGTGCTGGTGACTGTCTGGCAGCCGAAATGAGCACCTGTATCATCGCCAGGCCTGCAGATCATTTGGGAATTGGGTGCAGGAACGGTCCTGATGACTCCCCAGGCTGGTGATACTCAGCTATTGGGCTCTCCAGGTCTGGAGTTGTGCCTTCTCTGAGCCAGCTGCCAAGGCAGCACACACCCAGGACAGGGGGAAGAGGCAGCAGCTGCCTTGCAAGGGTGGAGTGCTGAGCACCAGAATACAGGAGAGTCGAAGGCATCTCTAAGGAGATGAGGTCGGAGCGTGCCATCGTCGGTGCTGCGCGTCAGGAGCCGGTGGTGGCCGTGGTTATCCTCAGTCACCACAGCCAGAGCGAGGGCTGGCTGTCCCTGCACTGCCTCCTCTCTCTGGTGCCCTCTGAGATCGCAGCTGCCTTGCCCAGGAGAGAGGCACGAATTGCTGTGCACATGAACTGGCTTGGCTGGGCACTCTCCTCTCTAAACCTGGGCGTAAATCAGCAGGGGGGAGGAACTGGGTGCCCTCTCCCCCTTCCACTTACATATATTCCAGAGATGCTGGGAATGATGCTCTTGTGCTCCTGGGCTGACCCATTTCCCAGCCAGGATTGTCTTCCCAGCCCGTGACGTAAGTTCATCCCATGCTGGTTTGTTGTGCCGAGATGTTTGTTCCGATGACTGGAATAACCCTAAAGGATTCTCTTATTTATTAATGTGCTATTAGGGTTCCTCTCCTCTCTCTCTCTCTCTCTCTCGTTTGCTGGCCGGAGGATCAATCAGATACAGACATCTTTGGTGGAGGAGCAGTAGAAGGCTGGCGCCTGGCCAAGGCAGCCGTGGAGAGTCATGGGAAAATGCTGCTAAATGCTGAAAATTAATTTCAAGAGAAGCACAGGGAGGGAGAAAAACCCACTAAAAAA